>NW_018408629.1:1753116-2009250 GCF_002113885.1 Mizuhopecten yessoensis
AGGGTAAATAACGTCCATTATTATTATTATAATATTAAAATCTTTTATTATATACTATACGGCAAGGGTGGATTTGCCCCCCTTGTTCAGGATTTTTTTTGTACATAAAAAACGACTTATGCCATATTAATTTGCTTACAGCCCCCCTCCGTGACACATACAAATCTTCGCCCCCTTCCCCCGTTTCAAAATTTCTGGATCCGCCCCTGTACGGGTGGAAAATATCTGAAATTACCATTTGACTATTTGCAGCACAGAGAGGTGAATTTTGTTGTGTAGACTCGAGCACCAAAACCAGAAAATTCTTCTTATTTTGGATAGTCCACATAATGCCAATGTATGAGAAATTTGCAATTAACCGTAATACACTGACTGGCTGTTAAGATCTATATTTTATTATATTTTCCTCGAAAAGAATTTATTAACAGAAATATGCAATTAAGAGAAATATTTTATTGACAGAAATATGTTATTAACAGAAATATACACCCAAATATGCAAATAAGTTAAAATAATAAAAGAAAAAAAACTATTAAGTTATTAACAGATCTGTATGCAATTTAAGTGGAATCCACTGCACAGTGACAAGTGTAATATAGGTAAACATGTGGTCGTGATTTAATTGTTTTTATTTAATTTAAAAAATATATCTATCTACTCCAAATAATGACACGGTACTTGTTATTGTAATGACTCATTTGTTTACATTATTATAATTTTATATGATGTCACATGTTTGTGAGAGGCTGAGTATGAAGCTATATGTAATAAAAAAATAAGTGAGAAGACAAAAATGTTATATTTAAATTGTTACCGTTAATTTCATATTATAAATTTATGAGATTATGTGCAATAAAAACAATAATCTGATTATTAATATCTGCTTTCTTATTCTTATGATTAATTTTGAAAACATAGAGCAACATGGCCTAAAGTATACACGGGACGTGTCCAAGAAGGTTTAGGATATTTATATTGCTGTCCAGGACCCGGGCCGGAACCAGAGAGTGAGTCAACAGGGGAACCATCATCATCACGGCATGTGTACTTGTCAGCTTGTACATGTGGGTGCAGCTCACTGCATAGCATAGTATACATACAAGGCACATTGATTACAAATATATTGTGGACAAGTATTGACATACAAAATAGGCGAATGTTTTCACAAGAGGTTATCACCAGAACGGCACCTGACCGGTGAAGTGAAAGTGAAACCACAGACTAAAAACTGAAAAAATCCGACTCGGCTGCTTCGAGAACATTATGTTATTGACCACGAATAATGCTTTAGGTATTGCTTTTTTTCTATTTCAGGTGTGGGAATATAATATTAGAATAACACACATACCTCAAACAGTTCGTTTAATTCATGTTGTGTGAATTCGATGCTTAACAAAATTTCTATCGACAGCACTCGAGTGTTTACCAATGGCGAATAGACGGTACGAGTTATCGGCCTTGATATTGTATGACACCCGGTGAGGGCACTGCGAAATCATATTTTCCCGCCACTGGGAGTCGGCGGTCCCTTTACTTTAGGTCTCTGCAAATATCGAACTTTCTTCCGATGTGATTAATGTATACACAAATATCCCATACGTCAATACCTGTTACAAAGAGGGGGAAACGAAGACTTTAAATTTTGCTGACGTGAAGACTCATTGTAGTAACATTGGCAAACATTTTTTCGGAAACATTACATGGTCAGTGATTAGTTAGACTTTCTTCTATCAAGACGGAAATGAACAGTAGGTGTTGACGTTGTGGGTGTATGATGAAGGCAAACTGGTCAATACCGTAAAGTACCCAAAACGGGACACTTGTAGGAAAACGGCACAAGAAACTCTCGTGAAATGCAAATAAGTACTTTAATGTATGCAGTTTTCTTTCGATGATACTTTTATGACAGTTCAACTGTATATACGCTTTAAAGGTTGATGATTATCGTTTCATGGACAATTTAAAGGTAAGAACAATCACCAAAGCAAAACTTTCCTGTGCGACGCTATTAATTTTGATATCATTTTCCAAAGAGTATTTTATCAAAACTAATGCTAGTTTGGAGAAGAGATTTAATCAGAACCCCCCTTGAGCTATTTATTCTTTTCTACTGATATTGATTGTTTATCCCCAAATATCAGTCAAAATACCGAAGTGTCCCTTTCAAAGTACAGTAACGCCGGTTAAAGGTACTCTAATAGTAATTCGCGTTCTATTTATAGATCCACGAGCCCGAAATACCAATGTGTAATATAAATGAAAGTGGATAGTAGCTATTTATGAAAAATGAACAAACATTTTTGGAATTGATAGTTTAGTATAAAGAACATTAGTATTTATCCAAAAAGTGTCCCGATTTGGATACAGTGATATTAATCCCTTATGCTTAGAAATCAGTCACAGTTTCATCTTTTCTGAATATTTTGATGTTTAATTTGACTTAAACTAGTACGATATAATTGAAATTTGAAAGAGGCTTCGTTAAATGGTTCTCCATTATTATGAATACACTTTGATGTGTTAAGTTAACCTTAACTGGTATTGATGCTATGTGTTTGTTCAACACAAGAACTTATCAGTATCTCTATAATATGATACAGTGTGACATATGTACGTTAGGAAATTCGTTCAGTTCCCGTTTCCCATGGACATTTTCTAATTAAAATCGAAAGTCTTAAATCTCATTATAAATTAGTTTTATAGGCGCCCCTCCCCTTTTGTCGTTTATCTTACCAGGCTGTGGCGCTTTAGTACTTGATTGTCTTCACTGGTATTATAATATGGAGGAAACACAGTTGGTCCAATGATAGAATAAAAATGTGATGTGTTAAGTACAGGTGCGTGTTTCAAGGATATAGCGGAAAAAACAGACAATGGATCCAATTATACAACATGTAATTATATATTAACGTGATGGGATGAAATATCCTATGCACCAATAAGTTAATTGTTTTACAGTTACAGTGACAGGACATGAATAATAGTATATTGTTCTGATCCCTGATCCGACTCTAACGATCATCAGTTGGGATACAATTAATATTCCCCTTTCACATAATGAACTTGTCTTTTTATTACTCTAATTAGCTAACGAAGAATAAATAGGCCACGATGACAAATTTTCCATATTAAACAAAAACTCTACAGCAAGTCATTTATACTCAATATATACTCACTAAATAATATATTAAGCAAAACTACTGGTACTGGCTTTACCTTAACAATATTCTGCTCTGTATTCAAATTAACTTAGCGGGAGAGAGACACGAAAATGTACATCGGTGTCTACCTGATATTTTTGTGGATCGGTTCAAAAGCAATGGGCCAGGATATTCACTGTTTCCATCGTTTTGCTTCCAACAAGTATTTATCACAAGTGTTTCTGTCGTTTGAAAGCATCGGTTTTCAACAGTGTTCAAAGCTGTGTTTATTACGGTCGCACTGTCTTATTCTGAGCTACAACATTCGAAACTCCTCATGTGGACTTGGAACAGAGGAGGCTTTGTTATTAGACGCTTCTGATGAACACGTCATAACAAGGAGACTGGAACTATTGCTATATCAAAATGTTTTGTTAAAAGCTTGTGCTAGCCATTCTTGTCAGCTAGAAACAATATGTATTGAACTATCCAGCGGTGAAGCTACATGCTTACCGACCTCAGAATTGTCAAGTTCTAAGACGGTTACTACTACCCATCCATTAGTTGTAGACCCCGCAACACGTGTTGTTTGTGGTGAGCCTCCGTCCATGGTAGGAGCGAACTCACCAACGTCAACTGACAGAGAAATAGGATCAAAGGTGAACTACACGTGTAAATTTGACCACATTGTCTCAGGAAACCCAGAAATCACGTGTCAGTCCGACGGACAATGGTCAATTTCATCGCAAACGTGCACTTATTGTGATCCCGCTTATTTCACATTTGAAGAGAGTCTCAATTTCTGTTACATGGTGGAGTACACGATGAATGTGAATTATGCTGGAGCAAAAACTCAATGTAGTAACATTGGTGGCAAATTAGCAAAACTGGACACTCAGGCCAAAGTGACGTTTATGGAAACCTTAACTTCAGCAGTAGGCGACACTGCCCGTTTCTATCTGGACGGAAATGACCAATTAGTTGAAACAGTTTGGGTGTTTGATGACGGCTCTGCAGTCGATATGAGTTTGTTTGCTCCGGGAAGACCGTATCCTGATGGATCCAATAATGATTGCATCGCTTTTTTTAAAAGAGAAAATTCTTTAGTTGATCACGATTGTAGTAAAACAAAACATTTTGTGTGTGAACAGGTATAAAAACTATATGGTATTTCAGCTTGTTTATTGTTTGTGAACCGGTAAACATATACCCTATGAGTGATTTTTCTGAAGGCGTGTATTTGGAACCTATGGACTTGTTTTCCAAATTAATAAGGTGTTAACCAGTTAGTGGTGTTTTGACAGTTTGAAATTGCAGGCTGGTATTGTTCAATATGATTCAGATTTATGTTTCCTTTTGACCTTTTTTCAGAATTGATCGTCAAGGGCTATCCGCTGAACGTACTGTTGTGAAAAGTTTCTTGTTGTCTTCATATATGAACAGTTACATGATTTTAATCATCATATTGGCTAAACCAACGTGCTAAAAATCTTAGACATTAAATAAATGTTTCCATTATGATTATTAAACACGCAACAGACACAGGTGGATTAAACCAAAACAATTTTAGAGGAAAAGTCGATGAAAAAGTCGAGGAAAACCAAAAGTTAGCAACATCTCCTATACAATGGACGCACTTTAATCTTTACCCCCGAAAGCTGCCGAAAGAGTTGGCATGCAGGGATGTTGTAGTGTTTGGACCAAGGGCTGGCGCAAGATTAAATCTCTGGACAATAAAAACGGGACAATTATGGGTATAAACACTATCATCATTTTAAGGAGCTACTTTTTAATAGAAAATATCTAATAGAGAGTGAAGTAATTGTAAATAGCATTTAGACATGTATATATGTATGACATATAACTCCAAATATTGGCACGAGAACAGTGCTCCTTGATCTGACAGTACTCCACTCAATAAATACACGAAAAATGATTTGACAATCGACGATTTTTTTCGTAATTTAGCCGTCATATTAAACATATATGTCAACGGCGAAAGCCGAGACTTTTCTGGGGCGTTCAAAAAGTGCCAAAAGTTTTTCCAATATAAAGATTAGAAATTGATACATGCATAATTCTTAAAACAATTGTATTTATTAAGTTTGAAAGAAGTAAATTTTTACAATTGCTCGGCATACAGGGCACATCTTCTTTTTCACCGCTTGAAAACATTTCTTGCCCAAATTAATCAAAATATTATATTTCTTTAAAAGCCTCCCAACACAAATACATTTTAAAAACTTAAACAAAAATAATGCTATCAAAAAGATGGAAAGTATTAAATACAAAGGATGTTAATCAATTTCATAATCATTCTGCTTTTAAAAGTTATTGCATATACATTGCATTGGGTACCGTTCCGGATCCACCATTGTTGAAGAATAAATGGTAAACATTTAAGCTTGTTCTACTAACACATCAGTCAGTGCACACTTTTTCAAAATTTGGTTCTCTCAGAAAAAGTGTCTTGATTTAGAAAAAGATGCAAAGTTATAATTCAGCGTCTTAAAATTCCTTGCAGTTAAATATTTACAAAATATAAAGACCGGTGCACCAAACGTTTCACATATTTCTGACCTATACAATTATTTCAATAGGGAGGACAACAATGTTGCCATTTTCATAATATGAAGCTCAGATGTGTTCAGTACAGGTTCCTGTAGCATGGGTATAGCGGTGAATCCGACAATAAGTCCAATAACTTAAATAAGTGAATTGATATACATATAACTATACATTAACAAGATGGCATGACATATCCTAGGCATCAATAGATTTTTTAACGTTACAGCAGCAGCACATGAATTATGGTATATTGAACTGACACCTGACCGCCCTTAACGAAAATTGGGATATAATTTATATTGTCTTTCCACAAAATGAATTTGTGTATTTATTATTATGATTGGCTAACGAATAATAGATAGACCACGAAGATCCATTTTCTGAATTAGAAAAACTATTCAGCAAATCATCTATACTCAATATGGGAGCATTTAACTGAATAATATATAAGGCCGAACTCATTTCGTATATACTGGTACTGGCCGCGCCTTGACAATATTCTGTTCTGAATCATCGAAACGTTTTTAGCCAATTTCATAATATGAAAAGGCAAAGCCTTAAAAGAGCGTAGCTTTTGTTGATCTCTGATATTTACTGATTCAGAATACAACTTTCAGAATGGGATAAGATAAACTTTGTTTAAAGTCGGCTAGTCGAGGAATAACAATAAAACACAAGTTCTAATGAGATTAAGACCGACATAACAATAGGGAGACCGGGGCAAGTTCGGCCTTTTTTTATAATAAAGTCTGTTGTGGGAAATATGGCAGCACGTCCGTGTTTGAACATTATTTAACTTTCCCTGTCGGAAGATCGGATGGCCGAACGAGCCCCGCCATGGGGTAAGTTCGGACAGGCATTCGGGTATAATTATGACGTCATAAAGCATGCAACGTCAGATTTTACCGCCAAATTTACGACTTTTTATGTGTTAACTGCATGGGCCGACCTTGCCACAGTATTATTCGTCGAACATGTTCGGGCCCAAATTGATATTTCAATAATTTTTTATCGTACGACAATATTGTAGTGAGTGATTGGCTTTGCTTTTACAAATGTATGTATATCATTTGAAGCTGTCGGTGTGTTACACGTTTGACTGTAAAAAAGTAGCAAAACGTTCGCATAACTAGAAGCGAGATAATGATTTTCTTCTTCCCCCTGAAAAGTGATTTTCTCCTGTTAAGTCATTTAACATTAGAGTTTTCCTCGCCATTTTTTTCGACGTTGAATGCCCAGCCAACTAAACTGCTAATATCCTTAAAGTTGTAAATATTAGCTCAAAAACAAAAAAATATTAGGGATGGCCAAACTTGCACCGGTCTCCCGTATGTAGATTTTTTTTTATATCATTGATGATTGCTAAAGCTAAAGTAGATATTTGTTCTTGTGCGTAACCAGAGACGTACATACAACAGAGACGTAAATACTACATGGCTTAATATGTCTCTGGCGTAACGGATATGATGGGTTGGGTGGCGCAGTAGATAGTGCGCTCGTCTTCACCAAGATGGCCGGATTATATCCCGGTGACCTGCCCGACCACGCGGGTTTTCTCCGGATACTCCAGCTTCCTCCCATATTAAGAAATAAACCCTCTGCGTGCTTCCGTCAGGGCACAAAAAAGAATGATTGAGGTAAGCTGGGGGAAAACTGTTTGTTAATTGCTATAGAAAAAGTGCGTATTACATATTTGACGATAAGTCTAAAAGTATAGAGATGTTAGTTAAAAGAAATGAAATTAATAAAAGAAAACATTGTGATACTTTGATGTGACTGAAATTGTCTTTATATCGATATGAAGTCTCAATTACTGTTCCGTGCTGAAACACCGGATTGAATTTCAAATTTTGTAACTGTCACCGAGGTTTGACAGGTAATGACGCCAAATAAAATTACAATTTCTGTCTGTAACTAGTTATAAATCGGCACACGCTGTGAAAAAGTAATACGTTGCCGAAAAAGGGCGTTGCACTTCGGTTGGTTGTCTGGAAAATTATTGTTGATTTCGTCATAAATGCATTTCCATTGCTTCTTTTATAAGTGGTGATGCATACATAATGTAAAGACTATATCCAGACTTTCGTTCACATTCTCAACAAATGGAAATCAAAAGCTGATGAAATTTTAAATGATCTCTTTTTGAAGATATCTCCCAGCAGAAATATCAATAGAACCGGGTTGATGACAAAAAAATCGAGAGTAGGCTTCTGTAAAGAAGAGAACAAAAACTCCGCATTTTTACTTTTTGTGCCTGTGGAAAAAACTGAAATAAAAAAGTCTTGAAGCACCGACAAAAAGATAAATGCAACGGACATCAGTTCCAGAATTTTCCGGTTATTTTTCATCCTTCCAGAAATAATCGATGAAGGCCGATGGATTGTGACGTGCGTGTGACGTCATAGTATGATATTCTCTGAACGAAGTTTCATGCCTGTTAGTATCACATTTTATGTGATAGACATTTTTCACTCAGAATGTATATCATGTTTTATCTGAAGATTGTTTTCAATATATGAAGATATTCATGTATGGGATGAAACACAATTGTCTTTGCTTCAAGGATACACTTCCTGTTTCCCCACTGGACGTCTACTTCCAGACGAAATCAATTAAAGGCAACCAACGTGTAGCAAGGGGAAGCAACTCTGTTTACGCACGCATGTGTTACCATTAAAGAGCTTCGCTTAGCAGTGTTCAAAGCAGTGTTTATTATGATCGTACTGCCTTATTCTGAGCTATAACATTCAAACCTCTACGTGTGGATTAGGAAAAGAGGCGGCTTTATTATTAGATGCTTCTTATGATCACGCCATAATAAGGAGACTGCAATTGTCGCTATTTGAAAGTGTTTTATCAAAACCTTTGTACTGTTCCCAAATGACACACAAGCGCAAGTATTGCAACCAAATATATTTCAAATCAAGTGCAGTTATTGCAACCAAATACATTTCACATCAAGTGCAGTTATTGCAAACCAATGTATTTCACATTTGAAGAAAATAT
Organism: Mizuhopecten yessoensis; assembly: GCF_002113885.1. Lineage (NCBI taxonomy): Eukaryota > Metazoa > Mollusca > Bivalvia > Pectinida > Pectinidae > Mizuhopecten > Mizuhopecten yessoensis. The sequence goes on from NW_018408629.1 coordinate 1,761,831, forward strand.
AAATGTCTGCTACATGGGAAAGGACACGACGATCACTAATGCGAGGACTCACTGTAGTAACATTGGTGGCATGTTTGCAAGACTTGACAGTCCGGCTAATGTGACTTTTTGTGGAAACCATTGCACCAACAGTTAGTTTATATCAAGACGAAAATGACCAGTCGGTGGTGACGTTTGGGTGTATGATAACGGCACATCGGTCGATGAGTCGTTTAGGAAGACTGTTTTCTAATCAATCAGATTATGACTGTCTCGTTTTCTTTAAGAACTTCTATACATTAATAGATTACCAATGCACTAAAAACGTTTTATAGCAAACATTAAACCTGTAAAAATTTCGTAGTCATTTTTTGTGAAGACATAGATGTAAAATTTAAGTGATAATTCAAAACGCATGCCGTGTTATTTCAAAATTCAAGTAACAAGCTATAAATTACATGATATTGAGGGGTGTGTTTGTTCATATATTGAAGAATTGTGTAAGTGTTGCTTTGGTTGTGTAAATATGAAACTAAACAAGCGGATCGAGGCCATAAACTGTTTGTCAAATATCCTGAAAAAAGTAGACTTGATATTTGATAAACAGTTGTCCGTTGAAGTATTCAAAATTGTATTTAAAAACAATACGTTTTATTTTGATTGTTATTTTACCAACAATGGAAAGGGGCAACAATGTATACAAAGGAAGCTTATACCTATACAACGCTTGTTCTTTGAAATGTATGTTTGGTGTTAACTTTGCAAAACAGCTCTTCTTATGTGACTTCTGGATGACTTCTGTATCATTTGGCTTCAACATAATTGATAATCTGTATTTTTCCTATCTGTGTAATGCATCGCTTCCCGATCTAATTACACAATTGATGTAGTAAAGAAAAAAATGAGTTTTTTGATAATTTCGTATAGGTTAAAGGACAGACCATTGTTCCCGATTTGCAATTAAAGCTTACTAAATCTCACAATTAATTGGATTTCCTATTTTTTTTAAATCCCGCTAAGTACCTAGGAGTAACTTTCCATACGGTCCAGCATCAAAGATATTTACCGTTTTCTGAGATAATAAGCAAGAAACTTGTTAAACGAATTTTAGTTTTTATCTGAAAGTAAACAATATTAAATGTAGCAAAAAAATGCTATTCAAAAAGCAATAGAGAAAGGTCGTGTCATTCTTAACTGAATGAAAACTAACACCAAAGATATTGAGACATGCATCATATTGTTTGTTAATAATTATAACATGAATGTAAAATGTTTATGGTTTTGAAAACAGTTCCGAAACAGAAATTGAATTCATTATGTCAGTATGTTTATAATATCTTTGATTAAAATATTTGTAATTTTTGTCTTATTTGAATGTCATTTTCACTTCAACATGTTAAGAATGTGAATTAGGACTTCTTATAAATCAAAAATATTAAGGGTTAACAAACACATGAATCAATGTTCTAAAGATGGTTTTATAAACCTATTTCCTACTCACACGCTAAACTGTGAAGATCCTGTTGCAAGAGAAATAAAAGGAAAGCCCTAAAACCCAGCTTGAATACAAACTAATATCACAATGTGTTAAATGTCTGGTACTCATTTCATTGTTAATGAAGTCGTTTTGATAATTTATTGATTTGCTATTGATCACATGATGTAACTAAAGGTGAGTGACATATAGCAGTCCGCCACAAGATTCCAAGAAAATAGCCTAGCAGTCAGCTGTATGAATTTGTTATTTACTATTTTTCGTATTGTTATGTTTGATTCCATAACTGTTTTCAAAGGAATTATACTTAATTTTATTTATTGTGCACCAACCCATCTGAAAGGAGACATATGTATAACAATATAAGACGGATCCTCCTCCTCCTCCTTCTCCTCCTCCTCCTCCTCCTCCTCCTCCTCCTCCTCCTCCTCCTCCTCATCATCATAGTCATCATCATCATTATCGTCGTGTCACCATCGTGATGAAAAACTTTATACACTGAAACTGAGTTGGGAAAAAAACCTCCAAAAAGGAAAGTGTGCCATCAAATAAAACAACAGTTTTACCTTTTTTGCTATTATGAAATATTTCTTTCGGTCTTTTATGAGGGAAATATTCCACATAAATAACATACTGTAATATATTTTAGAGAATTAAAGTTGTTCGAAACATGAATATTTGAAAATAAAATAAGTAACAAAAAGATATTTATTTGAAAGGTTACAAGCATATATGTAAAATGCCTGGAAACACTAAAACGTAAAACCCTGTTTAAAAAAAGTGACAACAAAATAAAATGCAACTAACTACGGATCGATATCACTCACATGCACCTTGTGCAAAGTCATCGATCAAATATTCACTAGTGATACGTGAAACAACAAACAGCGATAGCAAACAAACACATACTATCATTATGGACTTCGCAAAAGCTTTTGACAAAGTGTTGTCGTCAAAATTACAAAATATGTATTGCGAAATTCAAACATATAAACCCTCCTGTGCTTAATTTTGTTGAAGACAGTTAATTAGATTCATCCGCTAGTAATTGAAAATTAACTATGAATGACTTGGAGAAATCCAACCACTGAATAAAATATAAGATCCACCCTTTTCCAATATTATTATTGGCTGGAACTACTTACGTTTCTGTTTTGTCCCAGTGGTAGCAATCAAATCAGTTCAAATTAGCTTTAGCGGAGAGAGACATGGGTGTGGATATTGCTGCTTATGTGATATTTCAATGGATTGTTTTTAGTTCAACAATTGGTCAAGATATTCACTGTTTCCGTTATTTTCCTTCTAACAAGTTTATATCAGGGGTTTTTCTTACGCTTGAAAGTATTGGTTTGCAACAGTGTTCAAAGCAGTGTTTATTACGGTCGCACTGTCTTATTCTGAGCTACAACATTCAAACATCTACATGTGGACTAGGAACAGAGGATGCCTTGTTGGTAGATGGTCCTCCTCCTTTTAAACATACTATTAACAGGAGATCGGAGCTGTCGTTATTTGAACATATCTTATTAAACTCTTGTGCTGGACATTCTTGTCATCTAGGAGCGATATGCATAGAACTAAGTAGCGGGGAAGCTACATGCCTACCGACCTTAGAATTGACAATTACTGTGAAAGTGACAACTACTTATCCTATAGTTGTGGACACCACAACACGTGTTGTTTGTGGTGAGCCTCCGCACGTCGTAGGAGCGAACTCACCAACGTCAACTGACAGAGAAATAGGATCAAAGGTGAACTACACGTGTAAATCTGACCACATCACCAATGGAAATCCAGAAATCACGTGTCAGTCCGACGGACGATGGTCAATTTCATCGCAAACGTGCACTTATTGTGATCCCGCTTATTTCACATTTGAAGAGAGTCTCAATTTCTGTTACATGGTGGAGTACACGATGAATGTGAATTATACTGAAGCAAAAACTCAATGTAGTAACATTGGTGGCAAATTAGCAAAACTGAACACTCAGGCCAAAGTTACGTTTATGGAAACCTTAACTTCAGCGGTAGGCGACACGGCCCGTTTCTATCTGGACGGAAATGACCAATTAGTTGAAACAGTTTGGGTGTTTGATGACGGCTCTGCAGTCGATTTGAGTTTGTTTGCTCCGGGAAGACCGTATCCTGATGTGTCCAATAAGGATTGCATCGCTTTTTTTAAAAAACAAAATTCTTTAGTTGATCACGATTGTAGTAAAACAAGACATTTTGTTTGTGAACAGGCTTAAAAACTATATGGTATTTCAGCTTATTTATTGTTTGTGAACCGATAAACATATACCCTATGAGTGAATTTTCTGAAGGCGTGTATTTGGAACCTATGGACTTTCTAAATTAATAAGGTGTTAACCAGTTAGTGGTGTTTTGTCAGTTTGAAATTGCAGGCCGGTATTGTTCAATGCATTTCAGATTTATATTTCATTTTGACCTCTTTGCAGAATTAATCGTCATGGGCTAGCCACTGGACGTACTGTTGTGAAAAGTTTCTTGTTGTCTTCATATATGAACAGTTACATGATTTTAAGCATCATATTGGCTAAACCAACGTGCTCAAAATCTTAGACATTAAATAAATGTTTCCATTATTATTATCCACACAAAACAGACACAGGTGGATTAAACCAAAACAAAATAAGAGGAAAATTCGATGAAAAAGAATCAAGTCGAGGGAAACCAAACATTTTGCAACATCTCCTATACATTGGACACACTTTTAATAACTCAATGTTTTTGCTGTAATATCCGAGAACCAATAAAGAACCATACCACACTTTTTTTATTGCTTGCGGTTTTTTCCGACGATCGACTATAACTGGGAAGGGTCAGGTTGGTATAACCTCCGTTGACTTCTGGCCTGCTGGGCTTGGTCATATCCTAAGGATTAACAGAAACCGCTGAGAGAGTTGGTCTTTACCCCCGAAAACTGCCGAAACAGTTGGCATGCAGGTATGTTGAAGTGTTTGGCCCAAAACAGAATTGACGGAGGATTAAATCTCTGGACAATGAAAACGGGACAATTATGGAGATACACACTATTATCATTTTTAGGAGTTACTTTTCAATAGAATATATCTAGTAGAGAGTGAAGTAATTGTAAATAGCATTTAGACATGTATATATGTATGACAAATAACTTCTAAATATTGGCACGAGAACAGTGTTCCTTGATCTGACAGTACCCCTCTGGTCTGGGACGTTCCAAAAGCGCCCAATTTTTTTCCAATATAAAAATTAGAAATTGATACAGGCATCGTTCTTAAAATAATTGTATTTATTAAGTTTGAAATAAATAAATTTGGATAATAGTTCGGCACACAGGGTACATCTTCTTTGTCACCGCTTGAAAACAATTCTTGCCCAAATTAGTCAAAACATAATTTAAATATATTTTATTTAAAAGCCTCCCAACGCGTTAAAACTTTCTGAAACCTTAAACACAAAAATAAAATGCTATCAAAAAGATGGAAAGTATCAAATACAAATGATGTTGATCAATTTCATAAGCATTCTGCTTTTAAAAGTTATGGCATATACATTGTATTTGATACAAATTTCGGATCCACCATTGTTGAAGAAGAAATGGTAAATATTTTAGCTTGTTCTACTAACACATCTGTCAGTGCACACTTTTTAAAATTTCTGTCCTTTTGAAAAAAAAAGTTTTTTGTTTTAGAAATAGTTGGAGAGTTAAAATACGGCGTCCTAAATTTCCTTGGGGTTAAATATTCACACAAAAAAAAAAAAGCCATTTATCATTTCTAACCTATACAATTATTTTAATAGAGTACAACACATTTGACATTTTTATAATATGATGCTCTGAGTTGTTAAGTAAAGGTTTCTGTAGCATGGGTATAGGAGTAAGTCAGGACAATTAGTTCATTTACTTTACTAAGTGATTTAATATACATATGACTATATATTTTCAAAATGGCATGAAATATCCTTTGCACTAATAAGTTAATTGTTTTTACAGTTACAGTGACATCACATAAACAATGGTATATTGTTCTGACCCATGATCCGCTCTTAACGATCATCAGTAGGGATACAATTAATAGTTTACTTTCAAATGATGCATTTTTTTATTATTTTTATTATCGTGATTGGCTAACAAATAATAAATAGACAACGAACACCCAATTTCCAAATTAGAAAAACTATTCAGCAAGTGTGTTATACTAAGTATGGAAGCATTTCACTGAATAATATATTAGGTTGAACTTATTTCAAATATGTACTGGTACTGGCTGGGCCTTAACAATANGGGGGGGAAACAGCAGCATTAATATTACTTTACACAGGACATTACTATGGATCGTTTCAACAATGTGCCGGGATATTCACCGTTTCTATCATTTTGCTTAACAGTGTTCAAAGCAGTGTTTGTTACGATCGTACTGTCTTATTCTGAGCTGCATCATTTAAAACTCTACGTGTGGTTTAGGAAAAGAGTAGGCCTTTTTATTGAACGCTTCTTATGGACACGCCATAATAAGGAGACCGGATTGGTCGCTATTTGAAAGTGTTTTTAAAAAAACCTTGTACTGGACATTCTTGTCGATTGAAAATACCAATGCAAATCTTTGCTGTTGAGAAGCTACATGTTCACTGACTTCAGATTGTACATCTAGTGAGAAAGTGATACCTATTTATCCATAAGTTATAGACACCACGTCAGGTGTTATTTGTGGTGTGCCACGTGCCTTTGCAGCAGCGAACTCATCGATGTCTGCTAGCAGACACAAAAGGTTCCCAAATGACCAACAAGCGCAGGTATTGCAACCAAATACATTTCACATCAAGTGCAGTTATTGCAAACCAATGTATTTCACATTTGAAGAAAATATAAATGTCTGCTACATGGGAAAGGACACGACGATCACTAATGCGAGGACTCACTGTAGTAACATTGGTGGCATACTTGACAGTCCGGCTAATGAGACTTTTTGTGGAAACCATTGCACCAACAGTTAGTTTCTATCAAGACGAAAATGACCAGTCGGTGGTGACATTGTTGGTGTATGATAACGGCACATCGGTCGATGAGACTTTGTTTCGTTTCGGAAGATTGTTTTCTGATCAATCAGAATATGACTGTCTCGTTTTCTATAAGAACTTCTATACTTTAATTGATTACCAATCACTTAAAACGTGTTATAATAAACATTAAACCTGTACAATAATTTCGAAGTCATTTTTTGTGAAGACATAGATGTAATATTTAAGTGATAATTCAAAACGCATGCCGTGTTATTTCAAAATTCAAGTAACAAGCTATAAATTACATGATATTCAGGGGTGTTTTTGTACATATATTGAAGAATTGTGTAAGTGTTGCTTTGGTTGTGTAAATATGAAACTAAACAAGCGGTTCGGGGCAATAAACTGTTTGTCAAATATCCTGAAAAAGGTAGACTTGATATTTGATAAACAGTTGTCTGTTGAAGTATTCAAAATTGAATTTAAAAACAATACGTTTTATTTCAATTGTTATTTTACCAACAATGGAAAGGTTCAACAATGTATATAAAGGAAGCCTATACGTATACAACGCTTGTTCTTTGAAAAGTATGTTTGGTGTTAACTTTGCAAAACAACTCCTCTTAATTGACTTCTGGATGACTTCTGTATCGTTTGGCTTCAACATAATTGATAATCTGTAGTTTTCCTATCTGCGTTATGCATTGCTTCCCGATTTAAATACACAATTGATGTAGTGAAGAAGAAATATCGTTTTTTTGATAATTTCGTATAGGTTAAAGGACATACCATTGTTCCCTATTTGCAATTAAAGCTTACAAAATCTCACAATTAATTGGAATTCCATTTTTTTTTTAAATCCCGCTAAGTACCTAGGAGTAACTTTCCATACGGTCCAGCATCAAAGATATTTACCGTTTTCTGAGATAATAAGTAAGAAACTTGCTAAACGAATTTTAGTTTTTATGTGAAAAGTAAACAATATTAAATGTAGCAAAAAATGCTATTCAAAAAGCAATAGAGAAAGGTCGTGTCATTCTTAACTTAATGAAAACTAACACCAAAGATATTGAGACATGCATCATATTGTTTGTTAATAATTATAACATGAATATAAAATGTTTGTGGTTTTGAAAACAGTTCCGAAACAGAAATTGAATGCATTATGTCAATATGTTTATAATATCATTGATTAAAATATTTGTATTTTTTGTCTTTATTGAATGCCATTTGAATGTCATTTTCTCTTCAACATGTTAAGAAAGTGCAGCACGCTCTTGTAAAGGAAATGCATGTTATAAACGTATGTATATTTATACTACGCCTTATATAATTATTTTTACTTTTGGTAGATTGTGTAGTATATTCTCAAAATTCTTTTTGTGCCTTTCCTGGTTAAATACGATATAAAAATTGATGTGCTATTGCTTTTTGTCCAAATTGAACAGATGACAAGTACCTTGTTTATAAATACTGTTTGTGTTTCAAATGAAATTATAAGGATTGCCGTATTGTTTTCTAGTTAACTTTATCTAACCTGATATTGTGCATCCAGATGTTAACATTGACCGCTTCGGTAAGTTTTGAAAAGTTCCCGCGGTTCGGGATACCCGTCACATTTACTCATTCAGGTATTCGTTGCAAGTTTACACTGTTTGCAACGTCTTAATGATCGACAAACCCCCTTGGAAAGACATTTTCCCTCCTCCTTCATACCTGTGTCTCCGGTTCTTTTCGGTAAAAATCAGTTGTCTCCCCCTATGGTAATTTAGTATCATGCAGAATAGCACATGTTAAATTATGACGTCATAAAATACTGAATACTATTATCAGGCCATAAAAAGTACAAACATGTATATGGCGAATACTCATACGCAAAATATGCCTTCATTTATTAATATGACAGCTGTAAGCTGAAAAGTTATTAAAATAATAAGATTAGAGAAAAGCAAGCATCCCCAACCTTGGAAATGAAACAGACAAATCTCTAACACTCAAAGAGATTACAAGTAAGTTTTTTCGTACCGGGTAGGACAACCAAATAAATCAACCTTCAAGTAGGATATTTCTCTGTCATACCCTCAAGTGAAGATTTTACTAAGTACTCCAGGATAATTACATAATTGAAATATTATTTACATCGATAACATGTCAATGTTATTTAAAAAAGATGTTACGATATTACAATACATTTTTAAATCTACAACCCTTATAACTTTTCATCAATAAAGGCTAAGTTTGTTTTGAACAAGAACAGGAATTGAAAACTTATTTTTGCGAGCTTTCGGAAAAGTCTGTTTCCTTTGTCAAGCAGAGAGTGTAAAGCATTGCTTGACTAGGGCTAGACTATCTTTGTTTTACACTTATTGCTTGACAAAGGAGACAGACGTTTACGAAAGCTCGCGAAACAAGTTTTCAATCCTGTTTGTGTTCTTACAAACTAAGCCTTTATTATTCATACCAAACTGATGATTCATATTTCGAACTTTTCATCGGTTTGTTTATGAAAACTCAAACCCCATGTGACTAAGACCGACGCATGAAAATGGATAATGTGTCATTGAATATCATTCAATGTGGTAATAAATGAGCTTGGCATTATACATACCTGGCTTGGGTTACGTTTTGATGTCAACGCTGTGGCAATCGGGTATGAACCAAGTTGATGTGGTGTTTTTTTTACCGTTGGTAGCACTAATGGACGAAACGGTCATATTACTAGTACAATGTTGTTAGTTTTTTTTCATTCTGCACCGTCATCTTTCTTTTGAATATGTGTATCATGTTTTCATGTTTCTATTGAATAATATAGGAGCGGTTTTTCAAATCACAAAATCACACATTTTAAAACAAAAGTCTGTGGTAGACAATGCAATCTATCTGCTAATTATACAAAATAAATGGAGGGTGACATTTAATAGCTTTCACTACTGAATAAAATATACGACCAACCATTTTCCAATATCATTATTGGCTGAGCAAAGCCGAAATTATTAAATTATTGATATGTATCATTTCATTTGTTTACATTGGGTAGGGCTTCCGATAGATAGACCGACAAGCGAGTCCTTAATGGACGAAACGGTCATATTACTAGTACAATGTTGTTTTATTTTTCATACTGCACCGTCATCTTTCTTTGAATATGTGTATCATGTTTTCATGTTTCTATTGAATAATATAGGAGCGGTCTTTCAAATCACAAAATCACACATTTAAAAAGAAAATGTTTGTGGTAGACAATTCAATCAATTTAAAACCAGTCATTTTTACCGTTACGTGACCGACAGATTCTTTTGATGTTCATTAAAGGATTAGACTTGTCTTCTCGTCTCATCCATAAGGTGGTGAACACGTACTGGGCCTTCGATTTTACTATGACATATTCCAGGGGTGCAGAGAGCGTAAGTGAACGTAACCCCTGGAGTATCGAGATCATGTGTCACTGCGTGTAGAATTAGATCGTCTGCGACATCCAAATAATCCAGTTTTTATGTAAAATTCCAACGCATTATTGCCTTTTTTGTTGTTGTTTCTCCCGTGATAAAACATAGGAAGCGTTTAAGCAACTGTATAACTGTGTTCTTATATCAAATCCTGTGGTCAAATGATCTCCTATAGTTACTGCAGGGTGTGTGTAATGATCATAACAGGTGTTTCTGAATCAAATGAATGATTTTTGGAGTTATTCTGCTGCATAAAAAGGAAAAGATTAAATGTATGGGTGTATGGTATCAAATATCCTCCGGAAACTTTCGCGACGTATGTAGTAGATTGTTTCTTCAAGTAAATGAAGCTCATAAAAATTCCAATCTGCTGACTGTTCGACTTTTTCTTCAAAAATATCTACAGTATACATATTAACACCCCCCTCCCCTTCTTTAATTATATGGTAATTAATACATGCTACGTCCTTATTTTGATATTTCACCGCGGAAAAAAAGGGAAAACGTATTTATCGTCTTTTCGCCAGGGGCGTTTCTAGGATATTTGAAAGAGGGGGCGGAGAATCAAATCTTTATCCGAACGGAGCGAGGCGAACATTTTTTTGGACCTGTTTTTTGCTAAAATAATTGTGAAATGCACTAATGTAACGGTTTTTTTTTAAAAAAAAAGGGGGGGGGCTTTTTTTAAAAAAAAAAAAACGCCCATTACGCCCTCACCTGGACCCGCCCCTGTTCGCAACGGTTAACATATATCGTCTTTCGAAACAAAATATTGCATATTACATATTTTATATTATACAGTGATATTTAACGGGTCGATGAAAAATGAATGTTTATGTGTGTCAACGTTTTTATTTTTGACTTTTTATTGCTAGTCAAAGATGCCAATTCATTTACTTTATCAATAAAATGTGAATTGAGATATATAGTGTATTTTTATTTTTTATTTAACTTTAAAAGCCGACCACAGTTGCACGTACCTACTATTAACATTGACCTTGTTAGACTTTCAGTTGCTGGGTACGTTGGATTGGGATATAACGTACCCAGCGACTGAAAGCTGTCTAACTTGACAAGATCAATAATAGGCCTAATAGTAGTTGTGTGCCACTGTGAGTTGACAGTACATTATTGTTCGATAAGAGTTGTTCCCCCCTGAAGCAGCATTACTAAAAAAGCATGCATCATTGAAATGTTTACACTATACACTTAGACTTATTACACTTAGCCTCATATGCTATTTTGATGTATGAACCGTATTGAGTATGGCAGAGACGTGGCCTTATACCGGCGTTTCTGATTATGTCTATAATATGTAAGCTAAATGGAAATGAATTGACAGTAATGAAAACTTAGATTCCGAGATTGAAAAAGGTTGCTCGGATGAGATTTGCCTATCTACATTTTGTATCTATCCATCTATCTATTCTGCAACACTCTCTTTCGAGTATTATGTGCAGCGTACGCGTCTGTGCATGTTAAATGGTATTCCGTGGTGACCGAGAAATAACAAAATATATCAATTTGTCTTAGACTGTATTCTTTTTTAGATAAATGAAAGTCTGCTAAATAATCCGGAATGTTCCTTTTTCCCTTTTCCAGTTTAGAACACACTACGCAAATTTTGATGACGTAGAACACAATCCATGTGGTTTCGGCATGCGCCATTTCTCACGACTGAGTCGGATATAATATCGTAGCAGCTGTATATTTTCATCTTCATGAACTGCTTTATGAAAACAATATTGGATCATTTAAATACAAACATTAATATATACAAATAACTATCGGTAAGTGTGTTAAGATAGCCATAAAAGCTCGGTATATCATTCGTACAATGCACAATACGGTGAGCCGGTGTCTCTGAACTGATTAAGAGAGAGAAAAAAAGGGGGGGGGGTCGTTTTGATTGATGCAATTTAACATGCCTTTAATGCAATAACAGGGCTTTAAGTTGACCCATAACATTTATCAATTTCAGAAGTCAAAGATAGTCCACCTTCAAACTTAGGGGAACAAAACATGTCAAATAGCCGTGTCCTTTGAGACCCAAGGGTCGAAGGCGGGTGATTTTAAGGAGTCGAAAAATATTCTCAAGTGTCTGTTTGTTGAAATTCCTGAGTTCAATTTAATTTTATGTTGGTGACTTGGCACTTTATGCAATCATTTGTACTTCATTCTTGAATTTGTCCAGAGATACAGGCATATGTCGGGTCCAATACACTTTGCCGATTGAGCTACAGGGGCTTGTATAGACTTACATGATAAAAATAGCTTGAAATGCATATATATATATATATAAGTCTATACAAGCCCCTGTGTTTGAGCTATATAGCTGTAAAGACATATATTAAATAGCTCTATTGACCTATCTGAAATAGGTCTTTTTAGCTATTTTCAAGTGATTTTCTTTTTTAAGGAAAACGAAACAAAGTCACTATTAAAAGAAGATTGTATCATGAGGTTGATAACAAAAGATATTAAATGTAAGTATTCTTTTTCAAAAATAATGATTTAAAAATTCAGAAATTTTACATTTATGAAAAATGAAAATAAACATGTTACTATGCTTTTTGTAGTCAACATTACCATAATCCTTATTGTTTATGGGACTTTGCTTTACTTTAATGAAAATGGAAATCTGAGAAAATATAGCTCAATACAGCTAGAATTTATAGGTGGATATAGCTATATATAGGTCTTTATAGCTATATAGCTCAATCAGCAGAGTGGACTGGACCTGTATATGTGTTGGATAAATGAAAATTATAAAATTGTCTTCCTACCTTAGATACCGGAAGGTATGTTGTTGAAATTAAGCATAATCATGGGTGAGGAAAAATAAGTTTGTCAAATATTTCATTCTGAATGCATGTGACTTGTGAAATTATCCAAAAAAAGTGTTGTTTCCCTTACTCTGTTGTCGGTCGGAAAGGGCATTTTAGGAATTCAAGACATTTCGGTATACATACCAAGTAGTTTCTTGAAAGTTACTGAATGAAATTATAATTTGTAATTAAATATAAATTGTTTGGAGGAATTTTAGACAAAAAATTGTCTTAATTTGGTTCTGCATTCCAAAATGTCACGGTGAAGTGACTTGAGCATGTATAGCTGTAGTAGATCCCGACTCTTCCGGTAAGTCGAGCAGCCCCAAGTTTTCTAGATGATCAGAGGGTCAGTTGTTGAGGGGGTATATATATACGTATATACGTACCAACTGTGGGCACCAGGGTTTGAAATTGAGAACGGAAAGAAGAGTCATTGCACATATACACTGTACTTGCAAACTTTTTGAAAATGTCCATGGAGAAGATTCTGCATGCTCAAGATTAAAACCTCAATGTAAAGTGTTTGTACCTCCTAGAGCCAAATCACCCTTTACATGACATATTTTTAGTTGTTCTTTCAGATGAAATCATTAGATCTTATAATATAGGAATAGTTTAGCAAATTCGTTGGTTGAAAATGCTAAATTTAAGGGAAAATAGTGGGGAGTTGGCATGTACATGATTGCAGAAGTTTGAAAAAATGTTTCCGCACCTGGGAAAATATACATACAGGAAAATAAATCCTGAGCTATCTTTGTTTTAATATGATGTTTTCTTTTTGTCCTTTACTCCGTCCTGATACTGTGTGTTGATAGTGAGTTTCCTTTTTTGTGTTATATTTATTTTCATCCTCTAATTAGTCTTACTGAATGTGTTTTAATTTGTTTTTGTAATATTATTCTTTCGTTCCTATTAGTTCCCTATCCAAAATACAGCAGTATTGAAATATGTATTTGGTATCATTAACACTTAATTTAAATATCTATCAGAAGTACCAAAACATATTTCCTTTTTGTATCAAAACCTCTTATGGGTGCCAATGCAGAATGTCTACAAAATTGATGATGATGTTCCAAATTAAACAGACCAAGATTAGATTGATGGTCGTATTTGAGTGGTGGTCTATTGAGTGAAGACAAATGTACTAAAGCACAAGTTATTATTTTATATTGTAGCCAAATCATGTCAATTTGATGGTTGAAAATTTGCTAAAAGTACAACAACTTAGGTCTTCATTTTCATAATCCTGTGCATTTACCTCAATTGTAAACCATCAAGTATCTCGAACCATTAAGAATAACGGTTCTGATGACGAAACGCCTCATGTGCTGAAACTAGTCAACATAGCTTGGATTAAAGTGGTTATACCCAGCATGACGTTGTCATGGTCATCTTTTCCTTTTGAATATTCATTAAGAAGAACGTTAACTTAGATGAAAGAATCGTCTAGCAAAATGACATTGACCAGGTCTAGATCTGCTGACCATAGAAAGAGCTCCTGCTGAGACATAGATGGTAAATGAAATATATTTGAAGGATAACCTCAAGATGATGTAATTTGGAACATCATCAATTTTGTAGCTAAATAAATATTTCAATACTGCTGTATTTTGGATAGGGAACTAATAGGAACGAAAGATTAATATTACAAAAATGAATTAAAACACATTCAGACTAACAGGATGAAAAGAAATATAACAACACAAAATTGGTATTCTAATAGGATTAGGTGAACTACTATTGTCAGTCTGTATGGTATCCATTGTGGATGATTTGTTCCAACAAGCTTTAGGGACTTCGGGCATTAGAAGGCTTAACGCTCAGCAAGTTAGGAGTGGGACGACTGGTTCGCCCGTTGTCAGTATAATGTGACCGGGTGGGGTGTCCTGCTGGGTGTCTTCGGCAGTATGTTTCAGTGGGGTAGCACTATAAAGTCGGCATCAGTTCCGCGCTATCACAAGGAGACAAACACGAACATATCGCAGCCTCCCAAAATACACACACATACACTACAAGCATGCATCTTGCACACAGGGGAGGCCGTCCTTAAATGACCTTACCTGTTAATAGGACGTTAAACAAAATCAAACAAACAAACAAAAAGCATTAGAAGGCTGCCTTCCTCTACTGAACAGGGACAGACTTCCAATCTTCATATGCATAGTCTAGTTTACCAATCATGCATCAATGCATACATCCAGGCAATGATCAGTACAAAATAACAACACACACTCCTCTCTAGTTGAGTAAGAATTTGTAACGGAACAGAATATTATTAGATGAATAGATCAATGAGTTTATGAGATAAATCCAACTGCCTTCACTTTTGTTTTTTTAATATGTGTTTGATGGTTTCACAGAAATCTAGATAATCATGGCGGGACGTTTCTTCAGAGGATCTGACTCAGAGTCGGACAGTTCCAGTGATAACGATGAGCAAGCATTCGCGCCACCGAAAGATAGGCCTGTTCGGCCTCTGTAAGTAGTTGTTTTGATTTTTAAGTCTGATTAATATCTATAGAGATACAGGAGAATAAAAAGAGATCGAAAGTGGTTATAAGCATGTAATGTAGAATGTTTTCAAGATTTATGGTGACAATTTGTTAAGTGGAAAAAAATCAAACATGAACGATTCTAAATTTGTTAGTGTAAATATGTAAATGATGACATGCTTTTGTTCATAGTTCCGTTTAAAAGTGACTTCAGTTCTTTGAAGCGAAGGAGGGCTACTACTTAGTTTCGTTTAAAATTGACTTCTGTTCTTTGAAGTGAAGGAGGGCTACTACATAGTTTCATTTAATATTGACATCAGTTCTTTGAAGCAAAAGAGGGCTACTACATAGTTTCGTTTAAAATTGACTTCAGTTCTTTGAAGCGAAGGAGGGATAATTGTCTCAGAAAAAAAATGTTCAGTGAATGTGGAAATGTTTGAATGTGGAAATGTTTCGCATGTTGAATCAAGAGTTTTTGTTTCCAGTGCTTTCCAGTTGAGTGACGATGAAGAGGAACAGACTCGAGTCGTACGCAGTGCTAAAGACAAAAGGTACAATAATTGCTCTTTCAGCAAGTGTGAAAAATCTTCTCTCAAGCTTTAATTTCACAAAAAATAGACATCATCTTTTCATGCTCCACGCCCACTGGTGAAGCATATACTGTCGTCATTTTACTGGTGTCATTCTGTCTGTCCATCTACATTTGAATATTTAAATCTGTAATGATATGCAAATGATACACTATTGACATACAGATGCTAGGTTAGAGCACAAACAGTAATTGAAAACTTTTTAGTGAGCTTTTGAAATGTCTGTTTCTTTTTGTCAAGCAAAGAATACAAAGCATCAGACAATATACTTCGAAAATATTTTGTAGGTATGAGGAACTGCGAAAGATCATTAAATTAATAGGAAACCACAAAAAGATCAAGGATATGTCCAAGGTTTTGTCAGGTGAGTGTAACAGTTTTATAAAATATATAAGCTTGTAGTGATTGAACACTTGGTAAGACCTTGTTCTACTACCACTATTTGCCCAATGAGATTTTGGCATTATATGGGGAGAAACATATCAAGGAATTGTTAAGAAAAACAAACAATTTAGTAATATTAGATGTTTGCGATAACCAATGCAATTGGTCTTATAAAATTGAGGTTTCAGATAGCTGTAATTTATTAATGCCCTTTGCTGGGTATTCAATATTTAATTCACTACATTTGTGTCCATATAGTAATGGTGCAAAATTAAACTGATTTTATTTTTTTGTGGTTGATAACATTAGTCATCTTTCAATTGGGTGTTGTTCTGTTAAATCTAATTGCAATGAATATCTTTTAGTTTTTAAACTGTAAACTTTGAGACCTGCAAAGTTGAAAACCTAAAGAAAATACTGTAAATTTGCTTATATAAGGGCGTTACCAAATGTTAGCAGATTAGCGCATTGAAGATTTAGTGCATTCACAAAATATGTAATAGAGAACAGCATACATGAAGTTCAATTTTAGCACAATATTAAAAGCGTGAACAGCATTTATACAAGACTACCGCCAAAATATGAATGTTTACAGTAATTGACATTGCTTGATGTTAATTTCAGGCTTTGAGGACTTGGGTCGTGCCTATGACAAAGCAAAGAAGGTGGTTGATAAAGAAGGCGGGACTCCAAGGTTCTATATCCGGTCTCTGTCAGAGTTAGATGAATTTGTTAATGAGGTAACTTTTTATGTGTACATTTGAAACACAGTGTTTTTTCTGGAGGACTTTTTTGGGCCAAAAATGGTCTCTATTCCCAATTGAAACTATTTCCTACTGATGCCTAATTCCAAAATTTTGCAGTTTTACTGTTTTCTTACCAAAATGAGACAAATGATTGTCTCATGTTGTTGTGATTGGTTGTAGTGCTGGGAAGATCGAGAGGGCAGGAAACAGATGAGTAAGAACAATGCCAAGGGTCTGACCACACTCCGGCAGAAGCTCCGCAAGTACAACCGTGACTTTGATGACCAAATAACTAGCTACAGAGAGGTAAGTAACCAGTCTTGTTCATAAATTCTAACATTACGAGTGAACAATGTATTTCTGTCATTTCTATGCAACACTGAAATCACAATCAAAGATCATACCGTCCCAACAGAAAGATTGGTCACTAGTGGAGTTGGGTTTGGTTAAGGGCTATTTTAACTGAATATGAAAAAATAAGTAGTTTGCATTTTCCTTAATAATAAGTTGGAAGTGAGTTCAAAAATGTATTAGAATATAAGTGAAGTACTGCTAATGGGGGTCACAGACCCGGGTCTCAGCATTTTGTAAGATATGCCAATCTTACCACCATCCATTACATATTAAAAGTAATTTGATATAAACAATACTAGGCTAGTGTGGATTGATTCCCATCGCCAATACATACAATTTTATGTCAGGTGCCCCCTCTCGTATATAAAATCTTTTGAAGAAATTGAAAAATGTCAAAGTCGTGTTGTGACAAGCCATTTCAACATTTCTACACTTTGTATATGTCTGTTACAGCACCCTGATGAGGGCGATGAAGATGACGAAGAAAAAGGTAATGAACCAGAGTACATCTATATGAATTTACCAACCTAATGAAAATGGTTTAAAATAACTGAACCTTTATTAAGATACCACCTGTAATTAATAACACATAAAGGCTTTGACAGTGTTGAACCCTATTTAAATTTTCACTTGGAATGAATTGTTTCATAAAAACATTGGAAAAGTGCATGAATTATTGTGAGAAGTGGTCTAGAAAAACTTTTGCTGAGGAATGTACCTTTTTAGGTGTAGAAGCATACCAGTACTGTATTAACTGTTCCTTGGTAGTTTTGTCTCCAAGAACTATCCCAGTTAAAATTGTCCCTCGATCGAAATTTAAGCTAATATATCCTTTGAGCTCGGAACATAACAGGGGTCAAATATGTTTAAAACCTTCAAACAACTTCTCAATAAGCAAAAGGCCAAGGGTGAGGATATTTGGCCATTAACATGTTGGGATGAAGGACTACCAAGTTTGTTCAAATGAATGACCTTCGCCCATATTCAAGGTCACGGAGGTCAATATATGTTTAAATCTTTAAATGGCTTGTTCTGTATATCCAAAAGGTCCTGGGTAATGATATTTTGCCAAAAGCATACTGGGTTGGAAGACTAAAATCTTTGTTCAACCTAGTGTCCTTGTTCGACATTCAAGGTCACAGGCGTCATATGTTTAAATCTTTTAATAGGTTCTTATGAATCAAACACTGATATTCTGCCTGTAGCTGTATTTTAGTCCACTTTTAAGATTACAAGTGTGAGATTAATATCAGGTGAGTGATTCAGACCCATTGGGCCTCTTGTTTTGATGTCATGCTGATTTGATGCCAATTTTGTTATTTGTAATATTTCAATATGAAGTCCAACAGTACCAAACTCAGATGACACATGTGATGTTATTGAATTTATATTGAAATCATATCACCTTTAGTAAACTTGTAGTTATACATTGAAACAGACGACTTGATGTTTCACTAACCGTTTTTTTTTTTATCAAACATATCAATGGTCTGATTTCCTGTTTTGTAGTTGTTGAGGAGAAGGAAGTGGATACGGAGGAAGTGGCTCCAGCTCCTGTAGTACCTGAAGCCAGTCCCGTCTATCAGAAACAGGAGGTATGTGTAACATTGGCTTGTTAAAACAAATACTTAAATAACCTGAGTAAGACAGGTAACTGTAAATAAGTCCTGGGCATGTATTCATCAAAACGTTTTCATGCTCAAGCTCGGATCTTCTGTTCTAGTCCGATTATTTGTTCCAATGATAAATTAATAAAAAAAAACACATTTTATCAAAGATTTGGAAAAAAATTGGGGAGACTTTTAGTCAAATACACTTTTCAGTGTTTACTCTTAATTTGAACATGTCACATGGTTTAAGGAAGTTGCAAGAAAGTTGGTTTGAGCACAGAATCCATGCTGTTACCCAGTAGAGGTATGTTTGCATGAAGGTCTTCTTCACCTTTAGCTCATCTGGCCAAGTGAGCTTATATTATGCAGTGGTCCGGCGTCAATATTTTACTTCAAACAACTTATTCTTAATAACCACAAGGCCTAGCGTGATGATATTTGGCCAGAAGCAAACTGGGATGAAGGCCTACCTGTAGCTTTATTTTAGATCACTTTTAAGGTTACAAGTGTGAGATTAATACCAGGTGAGCGATGCAGGCCCATTGGGCCTCTTGTGTTAACATTGTATTTGTCAGACAAACAATAAGGCCCAGTTGGCCTCTTGTTTATATTTATAACTGCCACATTTTAAGGTCAACATTAATTGTAATCAATATACAATTTGGGCAGTCGGTGATAAATCATAGTTTGATAAACTGGGAATTTAAGTAATGCAAGTCTGAGGAAGTGGGATTCTACTATGCTACAGAAACTTTCCATGGGAAAGGGCCTTATGATGCTCCTAAATTCACTTTAAAAAACCTCTGATCTTTTATGTGATTTTTCCATTATAATGAATCTCTGTGTGATCTTTCCTTCAGAGAAAAATCTCTTCAAAATTGTTGTTGTTTGTATGTCATTCTAAAATCAAAATGACCGTGAAGGTTGACAGACAATTAACCTGGGAGTGGTGCACACTTTAGAAGAGTGTTCTCTTGTGTTGTTATTTAACTGCCACATTTCAAGTCAACATTTGAACTAAGTAATTTGGCACTGATATCAAATACCTTTTGTCAATGTTTGATAAAGGGTTGTAGATTTGTGCAGACAATAAGTAGAGGGATAATTAGCTACTCTGTGTTACTATACCAGATGTAGTCAGTCCCCTTCTGACAAGTTCTAAATTCCTTTTCACTGCAACTTTACAAATGAAATGTTGTCACCAAATCTTGTGTATTTTATATCTTATTCCAAAGTACTAGTAGTTTGATTGCTTCATTTTTGTTATCACATGTTTCATGATGATTCCTCTTTTCCTTATAATTAAGGGCCATGCACCAGTGCCTGTTGACTTGGGGAAAATGTCTCGTACAAAAAGCGTGATTTTGGGAAATGATTTTTTGCATTGATTTCGGAAAAATACTGTAGAACCCCACTATCTTGAACTCATGGGGTCTTGATTAATTATTTGAGGAATACATGGTATTTGACAAATCCAAGGTTAGTTCGACATCATCATGTGTTAATCAGGTGAGAAGGTGACTACCTGTTTGGCGAACAGATAGGATAAAAACTCTAAAAGGATTTTGGCAATCGGTGATTAATCAGAGTTTGATAAACGAGGAATTTATGATGAAAGTAATGCAAGTCTGAGGAGGTGGGATTCTACTAAGCTACAGAAACTTTCCCTGGGAAAGGGCCTTATGATGGTCCTAAATTCACTTTAAAAACCTCTGATATTTTATGTGATTTTTCCATTATAATGAATCTCTGTGTGATCTTTCCTTCAGAGAAAAATCTCTTCAAAATTGCTGTTGTTTGTATGTCATTCTAAAATCAAAGTGGCCGTGAAGGTTGACAGACAATTAACCTGGGAGTGGTGCACACTTTAGAAGAGTGTTCTCTTGTGTTGTTATTTAACTGCCACATTTCAAGTCAACATTTGAACTAAGTAATTTGGCACTGATATCAAATACCTTTTGTCAATGTTTGATAAAGGGTTGTAGATTTGTGCCGACAATAAATAGAGGGATAATTAGCTGCTCTGTGTTACTATACCAGATGTAGTCAGTCCCCTTCTGACAAGTTCTAAATTCCTTTTCACTGCAACTTTACAAATGAAATGTTGTCACCAAATCTTGTGTATTTTATATCTTATTCCAAAGTACTAGTAGTTTGATTGCTTCATTTTTGTTATCACATGTTTCATGATGATTCCTCTTTTCCTTATAATTAAGGGCCATGCACCAGTGCCTGTTGACTTGGGGAAAATGTCTCGTACAAAAAGCGTGATTTTGGGAAATGATTTTTTGCATTGATTTCGGAAAAATACTGTAGAACCCCACTATCTTGAACTCATGGGGTCTTGATTAATTATTTGAGGAATACATGGTATTTGATAAATCCAAGGTTAGTTCGTCATCATCATGTGTTAATCAGGTGAGAAGGTGACTACCTGTTTAGCGAACAGATAGGATAAAAACTCTAAAAGGATTTTGGCAATCGGTGATTAATCAGAGTTTGATAAACGAGGAATTTAAGTAATGCAAGTCAGAGGAAGTGGGATTCTACTATGCTACAGAAACTTTCCCTGGGAAAGGGCCTTATGATGGTCCTAAATTCACTTTAAAAAACCTCTGATCTTTTATGTGATTTTTCCATTATAATGAATCTCTGTGTGATCTTTCCTTCAGAGAAAAATCTCTTCAAAATTGCTGTTGTTTGTATGTCATTCTAAAATCAAAATGGCCGTGAAGGTTGACAGACAATTAACCTGGGAGTGGTGCACACTTTAGAAGAGTGTTCTCTTGTGTTGTTATTTAACTGCCACATTTCAAGTCAACATTTGAACTAAGTAATTTGGCACTGATATCAAATACCTTTTGTCAATGTTTGATAAAGGGTTGTAGATTTGTGCAGACAATAAGTAGAGGGATAATTAGCTTCTCTGTGTTACTATACCAGATGTAGTCAGTCCCCCTCTGACAAGTTTATAATACCTGATGCAGTCAGTCCCCCTCTGACAAGTTCTATTTTTTTTGTATGAGTGTGGTCCCTTTGGGTGCAGAGGGGCAGTACTCGAAAGGAATTTTGATGCCACATGGTAGGTGTGGTACACTGGGGTGACTACCTGTTTGGCGAACAGATAGGATAAAAACTCTTAAAGGATTTTGGCAGGCAGTGATAAATCAGAGTTTGATAAACGAGGAATTTAAGTAATGCAAGTCTGAGGAAGTGGGATTCTACTATGCTACAGAAACAACCCCTGGGAAAGGGCCTTATAATGGTCCTAAATTCACTTTAAAAAAACTCGGATCTTTTAGGTGATTTTTCCACTGAACTAAGTAATTTGGCACCGATATCAAATACCTTTTGTCATTGTTTGATAAAGGGTTGTAGATTTGTGCCGACAATAAGTAGAGGGATAATTAGCTGCTCTGTGTTACTATACCAGATGTAGTCAGTCCCCCTCTGACAAGTTCTAAATTCCTCTATACTTCAACTTTACAGATGAAGTAGTCACCAAATCTGGTGTATTATACAATACTTCTTATTTAAAAACTGACAAATCTCTTTCTCCATTGTTATAACAATATTATTACTTCACTATCAAATTCACCATTTTTAGCTCACCAGGTCTGTATCACCCTTAGGCCAAGATCATTCAATTTTGTATAAACGGTGGCATTGGCCCTCCTGGGGGAGAAAGAGGTAAAACCTTTAAAATCCTTCTTCTACCGTAGGGATAAAGGTATTTTATCGAAATTTTGTCTAGAGCATCCTTGGGCCAATGGGACTAAATTTTGTATAAACAGTGAGTGAGGCCCCTTTAGGGTGCAGAGGGGTGGGGCTCAAAAGGGGAATTTGAGGTTAAAATCGTTAAAATCCTTCTCCTTCTGTACTGTTGGAGGGATTTTATCCACATTTGAATTGGATTATCCTTTGGCAAAGGGGACTAAATTTTGTATAAATGGAGGGTGTAGCCCTTCTGGGTGCAGAGTTGCGGGGCCCAATGGGGAATTTTAGGTTTAAATTTTTAAAATCCTTCTTCCTCTGTTCAATTTGAGGGATTTCATGCGATAAGAATAATTTTGCCATGGTTGCTTTATTATCCAGGTGAGCGAAACAGGCCCTCTGGGCCTCTTGTTTTTAGAAATATTCTACTTGTTGATCTCTGTTTCAGGGTGTTGATGATGAAGATGATCTACTTAGTGACTGGAGTTCGTCAGAAACAGACTCATCGTCATCTGATGATGACTTGGAAGTGGGACCAGGAGGTTACACTCTTGCCATGTTCTTGAAAAAGTAAGGAATGTAAAATTATATTTATCTCTTTAAATATACAATGTGCTTTTGGTAAAATTGTGATAGTGTAAGCCAATGTCTGGTCAGTTCGACCAAAATATTAAACTTAAATTTTGTCAAACCTGTTCATGATCAAATTACTCAAAAGTATAGCTACTAGATTAAATGGAAGCTCAAACATAGCAAACAGTCAAGTGGCAGATATGGGACAACGACCACAGTCAAGTGGCAGATATGGGACAATGACCACAGTCAAGTGGCGGATATGGGACAATGACCACAGTCAAGTAGCAGATATTGGACAATGACCACAGTCAAGTGGCAGATATGGGACAATGACCACAGTCAAGTGGTAGATATAGGACAATGACAGCAATATATATTCATAATCTGGTAATAAGTAATGTTAAGTAGTTCTTACATTTTTTGCTTATCAATTTTCATTAAAAAAATAATTTGTTGCTTCTTAGCCAATTCAAATTCACAGGAGGTTTACTGTAAATAATTATTATGTCATAAAGTGAAAGACCTCTTAAAATGAAAAAGAACAACCCAGAAACTCTTTATTTTTGGTTCCATTGAAATATTGAATTTCTGTTTATTTAGGAAACCTGGTGAAGAAGGCGCAAAGAAAGAAGGAAAGAAGGAGAGAGCGACAAAGAAAGAGTCTCGACCCAAATGGCAACCTGTGAAGAAACCAGCTTACTCTGCAATTAAGGTGATTTATTTATAGTTCATGTCTCCAAAATCCTGAATGCCTTTTAACTTTGTTCAGGTAAAGCACAAGTATTACATAATTTATATGTTGCATAAAGTCTCGGTACCATTTTATGGATCTTCTCATTTTCAGTTGATCAGACGTTTCAAAACCATTCAACTTAAATGAATGGTGGCCATAAAAGTCATGTTCAGTTGATCATGTGTTTTCAAAACTGTTCAAGGTATCTTAAGAAAGGGTTTTCCAAAATGAAAATGAATGGTTGCAATAACGTTTAGGTAAAGTGATGAAATACAAATTTACATGATGTTGATATTTGTTGTAGATATGAACAGGTTTCACAAAATCACTCTCCCTAAGGTTGTATTTGATGAATGAATTAAGATAAATTACAAATAAACAGTCATTCTTACAAAACTATGTAAATGACATCTGTATAAATTAACGTATAATACTGATTTTAGCGCACTCAAATTTGAATGTATTATCAAATTTCAATAGATTAGCCCCTTAATACATTGGCAAACTCAGAAAATATGAAATAGAAAGCTATATATAGAAACTTTTCTTCGCTCAGTCTTAATTTAGCTCAATATTTGAAGCGTGAAAAATGTTTAAATAAGGATACTGCTAAAAAATTATGCTTTATACAGAATTGGTGCCAAATCTATGAAGACACTTGTGATTTTGAAGTCATTTATTGCACATATATGATGAAATAAACTATTTTGATATATTATTAAATAATTTTTTCTCTTTTCCAGGAAAAGACTATTATGTTTGCTAAAGAATCTGACATTACACATGAAGCTGTCGTTAAAAAGCTGGCAGAAATCATTGCTGCCCGAGGAAAGAAGGGAACAGACCGTAGTGAACAGATTGAGCTGCTAAAGGAACTCATGGCCATTGCGGATGGGAAGAATCTCGGACCAGCGATTAGCGTAAAAATCATGTTTCACATCCTGGCAGCTATATACGATTACAACCCTAACATTGCCACCTGTATGAGGACGGAGATGTGGGAAGTGTATGTATACATTTGTTTCACCTTTGAACCTTGCTGATAATTAGTCAGAACAAAATGACCAGCCACATTGACCTGTGCCTGAAATATTCATATTGGGCAGTTGTATATATTTTCAGGTATGCCAACCTGTTCGTTGTTCAGGTTATTGAGAACCATATACACACTAGTGTTGGGAATCAGTACAACATTCAATATCGATGATCGGATCTTCAAAATCATTTGATAATTGACAATTATTGTGTAGTAGGGCGAGATAGTGATAAAGAAACTTGTTGTTGCTAGGGCTCGAACCAGCGACTCTTGGCTCTCCAGCCCGATGCTCTACCGCTGAGCCTAAGGGAAATTATCTACAGCTGACGCTTGTAAGGCAACCTCATCAATGCACTTTTTTTACAATTGTTTGAAATGTACATGTACGCCCAAAATGAAGATTTGTCAACACGAGTACTGGCCATGGTCACATTGTGTCATCACATTCGAATCAGGTCCAGCATATTGATGTATAGTACTTGCTATTGTGTTTATTATAAAAGACATTAAGGTGAAAAAAAAATTAGAAGTAGACATGCATCAGTAACTTACCACTGGACGTCTTAAACGTGCATACCACTTCATCCAGACGGACGCGACCGTTGTGATATTGGTAAAAATGACAATTGATATTGAGATATAGAGAGAAAGGTTAACATTTGAAATTTAGTCAAATTGAGCGAGTAGTTGGCTATATAACTGGAAAGCTGGACAAAAATGATTTTATTAAAACAGCAGCCATTTCGCCATACACATGCACATCCTCTGCAATACTCCAGGGGTTGCGCTCACTTATACGCCCTGCACCCCTAGATAGGTCATAATCAAATCCGTATTACCATTTGTAGAAGATAAATCGATCTGCTCAGTTACAGGTAATAGATTTTTTTCTCGCACCTTTTAGTTTGAAAAAACTATTCACTTTTGCTTAAGATTACAAGTATCTCATCTGGGGCCTCAACTAAATATGACTCCTACACTACTAAAGCTACATTTGAATGTTTAAGTGTAAAAATATAGCGCGTCCTTACAAAGAAGACAACGTATTTCACAGTGTAAAATATATTTTATCTACAACATCAGATATCTAATTACATTACGTACATCAAAACAATACATGTAAAGACAAAACAGAATACGTATAATGAATATTGTCAAATTTGAGGTGTTCAAATGCGGATGAATACCTCGGTGTGTAAAAAAACCAGCGAAATGTCATGTAAAGGTACCAGACAGTTTGGACAAGATAGGAAAATCTAGCATGTGGAATGATGTGGGATATCTCTGTCTGAGGTGCGAGAAATTAAAGTCTCGGTAAGGTAGAAAACATCCTTAACTGTAAGTCTTTGATTTGATTTTACAGGTGTCTTAACTTCATTAAAAAGTTGTTGGGTGTCCTTGTCGAAAACCGGGACATCGCCATTGGTGATAATATTTTGGAGGAGAGCGAAATCCTTGATGTGAGTATTCTGATAAATTTAAAGCTACATTATAATATTTCAAAAGAGAAAAAAGTACTTGTTAAGGTAAATATGCAAGATTTACATCAGTACCAAATTTGAACAAATTTCATAATTATGTAGGCTTGGTCCATAGCATTGTGCAAAAAAGATTGGTGCCAGGTGCCATCTTGGATTTTGACAGTTGAAACTTGTTATCACGATTTCTCAAGAAACATTTGTAGGTTCTCCTGTCTCCTTAGTTACACAATAAAATCATGCTTCATTTTAAGACTGATCAGAAGAACATGATGGTTATGAGGAGGCCAGCTTGGATTTTGATTGTTTAAGATTGTTATAAACTGTTGTTACTTCTCAATAAGTACATGACGGATCTTTGTCGAACTTCATATGTAGGTTACCGCTGGTCCATAATTGTCATATGATTGTGAGACTGATTAGAAGAACAAGATCACCATCTTGGAATTTGTTAAAATATGGTATCATTATTTCTCAGAGATGCTAGAGAGAGCTTTCTCAAATTTCATAAGCTGCTTTCTTTCCCTTGGTCCTTAATATTTGTATATGATATTCACTTTTGGAACTTAT
The DNA here is from genome assembly GCF_002113885.1 of Mizuhopecten yessoensis. NCBI lineage: Eukaryota > Metazoa > Mollusca > Bivalvia > Pectinida > Pectinidae > Mizuhopecten > Mizuhopecten yessoensis. The sequence goes on from NW_018408629.1 coordinate 1,788,869, forward strand.
CACAAGAAAAAGATAGTCGCTGCTAGGCAGTCATCTTGGAATTTTTAACGAATTACGTTTGTTTAATATCACAATTTCACTTAAAGTAATGGAGGAATAATTTATAGTTCCTATCTCAACTCCTCTTCACCCGGTTCTTCGTTATTGAGCTAGATTGATACATTTGGGATCTCGTGTATTAGAGCAGTAATTAAAATGAGCTTTTAATGGCTTGTAAAGTCTTTATTTATTTTTTTATCAAGTAATATATGAATAATGAGTCCTCGGAACAAGTAGTATATAGAGAGTAAATGTCACTCTCAATTGTGATTCAAAACATTGATTGTGCAACTATATTTTACCCTGAAAACTTCAGATTATTTCACACATATGCAAACAAAATCGCCATGGTTAAAAGTTTTATATTATTATATTCTATTGGATAAAAGAGCATTGACACAACATTAACTGTAACTTGTTTTTACAGCAATCACCGTACCGAGTACGAGGCTGTATTCTCACTCTAGTAGAGAGATTGGATGAAGAGTTTACCAAGATGCTACAAGCCTGCGACGCCCACAGTACAGAATATGTAGACAGGTAGGGGTTAAACTACAGGCATACAATGCTCACAGTACGGTATATATGGTAGACAAATCACATTTTGAGTTGAAGGAAATTTTACTTTTGTATGTTCAGCAATGCAATAAATGAGATGCACCTATGAGTTGAAACAACATTTTTGTTCTGTATACCAGGAAATGTTCGCTGCAGTTTAATTTTTCGCCTTTTTCGCCCTCCGTAATGAAGGCTAATTTATCATAACACCGAACATTTGTAAATAACATAATATACAGTTATTAAATGTGAAAGGCGAATTTAATATTGTGGGAAAATGAATTTTACTGTCAAAAGGCGAATTTAATATTGTGCGAAAATGGATTTTTTACCGTCAAAAGGCAAATTTAATTGTGCGAAAATGGATTTTACAAGGTGCAAATTTGACTGGACAATAATTTCCTGGTGGACTTTATTTTATGATTAAGGTTTTGTCCTTATGTGTTGACCCTTTAATTTATTCATTTTCGATTTACCACCCACAAAAAGTTAGTTACAAAAATACTGATCAGCTACATGTATGTCAGGTGAATTTAAGTGCTCTTAAAAGTTCACCATATCGATGTAGATAGAGAATTATCATAGCAGAAAAATAGGAGATGAACATGGAAGTAAACAATGGTGTTTGTAGATTGAAGGATGAGTCGATCATGTGTGAGATACTGGAAGAGCTACAGCAGTACCTCGAGTTCCGATCAGAACCCACCGAACCGTGCCGGGCGACGTCTGCAGAGCTGTGTCGTATCTACCTTCGCAGGGTGGAGCACACATACTACAAGGTATAGCTCTTGTAAACATGGTATAAGGTGACTTTCATCTACAGAATGCAGGATTTCTTCACTGTGACATAATAAAGGGACATTATAGGGACCAACATTGATCGGTTGCACCCATTGGTACACTTCTGGTGTCCATATTTTCATTCTTTATTGTACTGTTTGCCTTTTTGATGGTGTCTCCCGAGGCACTTTTGTAAGCCCATGGTCAGATGTGACCTGATGTCATGCTACTCTGTCCACAACGTGACCTAGGAATACAGTGGCTGAAGTGGCCACAACACAATTTTACATTCCTCAACAACAAAATACATTAGACTCTTTTCATATGTGTGTATTAAGATAGAAATCAAAATCCACATGATTGTACAAGTATTTTGAATTTGAGTATAACCTGAAGTCCACAGAGCAGATTTCCCTATCTTAGTTACAATGAAAGAGCCTTTGTTTCAAAATATCCTGTTGGCATTTTTTTTTTAATTTCATTGTAATGATCTTGTTTGACATCATGTTAAAAATTAATTTGAAAATGTTACTTCGAACATTATCATGAATTATAACAGTATATTTAACATAACTTGATTAAGATATTTGTAATGCAAATATATACAACTGTGTTTACTTACTGTATTATTATTAAGATACTTGATGAAAATTGTATTAAACATCACACTGATCAGTACTAATCTTTCTAAATAAATGTTTTTCAGTTTGATCGTACCATCTTTGATGAAGCATTTGATGTAAGTACATAATTTCTGTCTAGTGTAGAGTGGTTGACCATTCAAAATTGTATAAAATGAAAAAAGATCTCGCCATAATTAGTTTTAGTTCCTAATTTAAGATTTATTTCCTTATAATTCATGTATTTATGCCTCCACAACATAATAGATGGGGCATTAATGTTTTTCCTTTTCCAGCAGTCCATATGGCATGTAATTCAGACTTTGAGATTTAATAGCCCTATTACTCCAATACTATTGTTTAAAAGACATCACACGTCATTTATGGATGCATTTTGAGGAGTAATACAGCAGTCATATCAAGTAAAGGTCACTGTGACCTACATTTTCTGCTTCACTGACTTTGAATACACAGTTTAGCTCCATTTCTTTGGTTAGACACTGCCTTTAGCTTCAATTCCATCAGAAGCAGGGAATATTTTCTAATTAAAATAAATTAAGTCTGACATTTTAAGCCTATCTTGTGAAATGTTCACCTCGCGCATTTTCTCATATTGTTATATCCGATATTGTAGTTGATTTGGATGTAAAACTCCAGTGATTGATATGGACACTGACAGTCAGCTTCACATTACAGGGAGTGGATAAGAGTAAGCTCCTGATGGCAGAACTCTGTAAATATATTTATGCCAAGGACATCACTGATCGTCTGAGGACGAGAGCCATGCTGTGTCAAATCTACCACCATGCTCTACACGACCGCTGGTACCAGGCCCGCGACCTTATGCTCATGTCTCATCTCCAGGACAACATCCACCACTCAGATGTCCCCACACAGGTCAGGAGATACTGAATTTTGTCAATTAATATGTCAAAGAGAATGTAAATAATTATTCCTTCACAGGTCATGCGTGATAGCTATATAGGGGAAGTTAAAGAGTTCCTATTGTCACCCTGGCAAAATACCACCTGCTTCCTACTGACTCTGCTAGGGATAACTTCTCTTTAGCTCGTTTGATAGAGTGTCAGACTTGCAGATGAGAGGTGTCAGATTTGAGCCCTAGTAGAGGAATAATGACTTATGTTACAGGCTCATTTGATTTATTTCAAGTTTTTCAGTGAAACCCAAACAGGTCAGGGTCAATGAACCATCAGCTCTGAACAGAGGTCATAGGTCATAGGTTATTATGTCTCTCCTAATGTTATGTTGTCGGGCCATAACATTTTAATCGCTGTAGATATATGTGATGAAACTAAGTTATAGTTGTATCACCCCAAGGAGGTGTCCGGTTGACTGTAACCAAGTCAAAATGACCTTCACCTCTAGGTTTTAAGGTCAAATCAAGTGCAAAAATTTCAGTAAAATCTTGTCAGAGCTATAAATTTCAAACCATTGAAAATTTGTTGACGACACTTGAAGAGGGTATGCTGTAGTGCATTCCATTTAGGCCACTGTGAACTCCATCTTTAGGTCAAAGGTCAAATAAATGAAAAGCAAATATTGGCAACAATCAATTTTTCTATGGTTTGAATTGGTGGGGAGGGACTGAGGCACTTATAATTGATATGATATGGGTGATGGGGTGAAGAAAAAGCTATTAAATTTGTATAATATTAGGCACTGGGAAAAAATCAATTGTCTGATGTAAGTCACAAAAACATGCCTCCTAAGCTTGTTACCTCTTACCACCATACACATATTTCTGGTATAGCCCTGATCATATAGACAATTTGTTGTTGTCAGTATGTTGATAAAAATGTTTTGGTGAATGTTAAGTTAGAACCTAAACCTTTTGTTCCTGTAGATCCTGTACAACAGAACCATGGTACAGCTTGGTCTATGTGCTTTTAGACAAGGAATGACACGTGACGCCCATAATGCTCTTGTCGACATCCAGAGTGGCGGCCGTGCTAAGGAGCTACTGGCACAGGTAATAGCACAATTTCATTTGAATTATTTGTGGAATTTTTCATAAATACAGTTGAATCTAGTTATCTTAGTAGTACGTGTACTGGGATTTTTTTTGCCGCTGTGAAGCTTTTGTCTTTTTCCCCCTCTTCAATTATATAATGATGACAGAAAATATTAGTAATTACATGTAAACTACATACAATATATAGTTATTACATGTGAAAGGCAAAATTAACATAAGGCAAATGTAAAAATATGTTGGCAAAGGGCGAATATTTTACATGGCGACAATTTTTTCGGTATACAGAATGCTTAATAAATATGGTTCAGAGAAATTAAATCAATCATTTTGGTTTGGTAATGATGACATTTAAGAGTTATGTGAAACTTTTAGTGTTCCTTTCCTCTGCTCGTGGCATACTTTACATAACTTTATTTATTCTGTTTGTCTCACAATTTTTCTCTGGTGGTACATCAGAGGATTTTGAACTTTACATTTTTAGCATAATCTAAATAAAGAATTTTCTGTAAGAAATCATTGGTTACCTTAATATATATATAGCATCTTTCATTTTTAGCGATTATACAACTAGTGTGTTCTTACGAAACACCCAACAAATATCTATTGAAGGCTTAAAAAATATGATTGTGGTTTACATATCGGAGCATTAATCATCGTTAAACTCTGGCTTAATTACCTTAGGGATTTCTTCTTTGTTGACATTAACCCTTTCACCACTGTTGACCCTAATGGAAATCGGCCCAATCAATGCATGGTAGAGTCGACTAAAGTTACATAGGGGTGAAAGGGTTAACCTACTTAGTGGCTATGATTTCAATTAAACACAAGACTTGGTATAGTTGAATGTGAACATTCAAATGAATATGTTGAACGGTCTTACAATTTAGGATTTACACACCTTAGACAATACATGTAGAAGCCAAAAAGAAGCTTAAATGGTATATATAAGTATAAAAACACTAACTTTTGGAAAAAATATTGTAAAAAAATATAAACTTTCCATGAAATCAACACAGAAATTGATAGAAATGTTACAAAATATAAATTATGAAAGAATTACATACATGAAATAATTTCTGGCCTTCTGTTCCAACAGCCTAGTAAATCAATTATTCCTCACCACCATAAAGGTAGGGATATTGTAGTGTTGTACTGTTGTTTCTAGGGGCTGTTATTACAAAGACAACATGAGAGAACCCCAGAACAGGAGAAGATAGAGAAGCGACGTCTACTGCCGTATCACATGCACATCAACCTCGAGCAGTTAGAGTGTGTGTACCTGGTGTCTGCAATGCTTATGGAGATACCCTACATGGCAGGTATGTACAAGGTCCTCGAGGAGACAGGTTTACTTTAAAAGGAAAAAAATACATCTCCTATAGGCCAAAAAAAACAATTACTTGTGTTTTCTCTATCGTCCTCAGGAAAAATAGGGTAGGTAGGTAGGCAATTTTTTTTTTTTTTTTTTTAATATTTTTACTGTGCTTATATAGAGCAGGAGTTCTGACTTTAACAGTCAGAACAAATTAAAGGTAGAAATCCAATTAAAAGCAGCCTTACATAGCAAGTATGGATAAGGTATCACAAAGGTCAAAGGTAAGATTACCGACTAAAATAACCTCATATAGCAGTTATACAGTCATAGAGGTCAAAGGTAAGATAAAGATAAAAAAAATAGCCTCTCATAGCAGTTATAGAGGTCAGATGTAGAATTAAAAAGAAGAAAGGTACAAGAAAAAAACAGTTGGAAAAACTTTGTGGACTACAAATATGAGCTATCCTTAATTTCCCAAAACTGCAATATAAGTAAGTTCTTTATGCATATAATTAGTTATCACTTGCACAATCAATCGTTACAGATTAAAGAGAGTTTCTTACATTTTTCCATCAACAGCTCATGAAATGGATGCTCGTCGGCGTATGATAAGTAAGAATTTCCATCACGTGTTACGAATGAGTGAGAGGCAGACGCTGACCGGGCCGCCGGAGAGTATGAGGGAGCATGTTGTAGCTGCTTCCAAGGCCATGAAGACTGGTAATTGGAAAGAGTGCAAGAACTACATCATTAACGAGAAGATGAGCACCAAGGTAATCAATTGATGCGGAGTCGAGCAGGCTCACGATGTCCAGGCTCAGATACTACTGGAAACCACGTCTATACATACTCTACTGATATTCAAAGGAACATAACTTAGGCTGTGATAGTCTACAGAGCTTTGATAATGTTGCAGAAACATGTTCATTGTGACAATTTTTTACCTTTAATTATGGTCTGCACAAACGTCATTTAGACAACTTTTTCAACTCACAAATGCAGAAGGCAACCAAGTCTTATTAGTCTTTTAAGCACATTTTTTTATCACACTTTGCTGAACTTGGAAGGAAATATAGAAATAAATCTATAATTTTGTTACAAATCTATGAATTAAAATAATTTGAATCCTCTTTAATTGATTAAAGTAAATAGTGATTTTTTCAGCCTCTGAGAGTTTAGTCTATAATTTTTTAGTGTGAGGTCTTGGAATACCGTGTGAATGGGTTTATAAGAGGTATTGTGAGGTCTTGAAATATCTGTTTATCAGTTTATTTCTATAAATTTGTAGTGTGAGGTCTTGGAATACCCTGTAAATGGTTTTATAAGAGGTAATGTTAGGTCTTAAATAATCTGTTTATCAGTTTATTTCTACAAATTTTTAGTGTGAGGTCTTGGAATACCATGTAAATCAGTTTAATTCTTTACGTTTTGGTAGAGCTTGAATACCCCGTGTATTTTCAAGTTTTTCCTAAGTCACCACAAGGTTTATCTTCAACAGGAGTGTTAACACTATCTTTATTTGGTTGTAGGTTTGGGATCTGTTCTTTAAACCATTGAAAGTACAGGAGATGATCACGACTAAGATCCAGGAGGAAAGTCTGCGTACCTACCTGTTCACCTACAGCAGTGTGTACGACTCCCTCAGCCTTTTCACACTCGCTAACATGTTTGAACTTGATCGCTCTGTTGTTCACTCCATCATCAGTAAGATGATCCTCAACGAGGAACTCATGGTAAGAGAGACGAAATATATATATAATATTTGGCTGGGGGAAATGAAATATTTTTTAAAAAAAGAGAGAAAAATTAAAGATGACAGTGTTTATTAGAAGTTATTTTTCCGATTCTCCTGGTTTTAGTAAAAAACGATATTAGATATTAACAACAGAATCACTATTGTGTGCACATAGTTGTGCAGTGGTATAGTTAAGAAAAACTATGTCACGGTGGAAGTGCATTGAATTCTCCGCATTTATCTCTACAGGCATCCTTGGACGAACCTACACAAACTGTTGTGATGCACCGTACAGAGCCAACACGTCTCCAGTCCCTCGCCCTCCAACTCTCGGAGAAAGTCTCGTCTCTCGTCGACAACAATGAGAGGTTTATGGATGTCAAGCAGGGAAATCTTTTCTTCGGCAAACAAAGTAAGAGAGGATGTATAGAGACTAGAGTTACTAGGGGTGTCACAATACACCAAGAGTGTATCACGATATATTGCTATACAGAATGATTATATTGCGATACGTATCCCAATATATATTGTCATAGGAAGGATGTGCTCAATTGATCAAACTTAATCATATATAATACGGATTACATAGGTTTAAGATATTTGTCAAACCAACCATTGATTACAAAATTTGAACTATTGAAAGCCTGTTTTATGCTTATTGGCATGTCTGTTAGAATTTGTGGTCATTTGCAAAGTTAAAACACCAAGCAGATACATAAAAATATGCTTTTGAAAAATATTGAGATACAGCAAGATTTCATCTCTGTATTGTGGTACAATACGATATACCTGTGTATTGCGATATACCTGTTTTCCCATATATTGTTACAGCCCTAAGAGTTACCTCTCTTTGTAGATAGTCTTAATCTATAGACTAGTGGTGTGAACCCATTCACCCCTAAAGTCACATTTGCACCTTACCAAATCAAGGACTGGGCAAGTCCAGTTAAGATATGTAGGGGTGAATGAGTTAACATTAATATTATGTCAGACAACTAAACAATACTGTGACAATACTTGATAACCAGGATTGTGTTTCATTAAAATTACTAATACCTTAAATTCATCTTCAGAACTGGTCACAACAAGGTCCAAGTCTATTTACTTTACCTCATTCTGTTCAACTGTGAATTGAGTCAGCTGGTGTGTCTCATTTGATGTTCAATATTAAAGTAACACTTGATACAAATTCACAAAATGGCCAAAGTTCAGTTTTGGGGAAAAAACATAAAATTCACAAAATAACCAAAGTTTAGAAATCAGAAAATCATGCAATGCATGGAAGCAGTTTGCTGCAATAAAATAAATAAAACGGAGGTAATCCAATAGTATCTCATCCAATTAAGTAAAATTATTATAGAGAAGATAACGAAATAATGAGAAATGTAAATTATTTTTTAGCCCAATACGATTATGACAAACGGAGGTAATTGAGTTGAAATTTTCTCTTAAGAAAAAAACCCAGCAGACAAAATTATATAAAGGCTGAATTAGATATTTTCTATAGAAAGACTTCGTTTTCAAGAAGATTGTTTATAGCACTAAGCCTGTAGTACCATTGGTAATTAATATTCTTGTTTTTCTGTAGATGTATTGTACATATCAAAATCATATTTCAAACTGTTCTGACCCTGAGAGAATATAGAATCTATCTTCTCAACATTTCAGCTAACAAAGGTGGTTCTCTAGTTCCTGATCAAGGCGAGTTTTCTGGAAAATTCACCTCTATTTCCTTTACTGCATGAAAATTATGTAACTTAAACACCGATATTTCCAGTTAATCTTAAGTGTGTATCCTATTTTGTCTTAAACTTATTGTTCCGGTATAACTTAAAGAAGATGTAGTTGCTTCAGCTTTTATATATTTTAGCAGCGTAACTATTTACCCTCTCTCAATACAGAGTTTTGACTCGCAATTAATCTTGGAGTGGTGAGTTTCTTCACTTGGTGTGAGTTGTCTTCCCTTGCCATCTACAACCCTCCCAGAACTAGGTTACATTCACGTATCCCGGTTGAAATGGTTAAGGTGGCGCAGAAATATTCTACAATAAACGAACGCACTTGGACCGAACTATAGGCAGAGCTAAAAAATGCACAGTTTCAAAGAATAAATTAACAATTAATATATCCAGAATAATATGTTCTTCTTTCACACGTCCACTAAATTATATAGCGTATCTTAAAATCTTTATGTGCCTTGACCTTGTTTTATAAAACAATAACGCCAACTAGTAAAAGACAGCATTTTCGTTTCGGTCAGGTACGTCTGGACCCTTCAATCTACACGTGCCAAATATTCCCGAGGTTAGCCTCGGTTCAGATCTGTGCCTATCATTTTATTTCAGGTTCAACCGTTTCAAATGGTTGAACCGGATACACGAAACCCTAGTGCTGTCATCCGATATTTCACCCAACCTATTTCCATCAGCTGTGTATGTTCATGTAGGTACGATGTATGCAAGATGTTGGATCTGGTTGTAATACCTGCCTTTTTTCCTACCCTGGCCTGGTGTGGTTTTGGGTTGGAGAATTGTTTTCTATTTGTCGCTAGTTTGAACAGTGGACTCTAATAGATCCAGACACTTTTAAACCATAACATTTCTAACTACAGTACTAAATTTTCTTCATTTAATTTAAATAGTAAGGAATTGTCACAACATTCTGGAATCAGAGTAATTCAATAAAAGCATGTGATTGTAATGACGTTTTTGGATTATTAGTGTCTGTATTATCAAGGCTCCACTAGACTTTGATTTGGAATGGTACTGTTAAATACTTTGGTAAAAACATTATGGACATGCATATGTACCCCTGTTATTCTGGATAACTTGTTACATGAAACATTTAGCTGTTGTTTTACTTTTGTGGATATATAGTTACAAAACCATTTCACAAATGCAAATTTCTTAGTCTGATGGAAAGTGTTTACTGTTATACAGTAGAACATACAAGTGTACGTAATTGATTAACTCATTCACCCCTGAAAACACATTTGAACCCTTACAATTCAAAGGTTGGAATAGAATAGTTCATTATGAAATTTCAGGGGTGAATGAGTTAAAGGATAAAGTTTATTAATTTTCAAAGGGTATTAAAAAGTTTTTTTTTAACATTGCAATTAAACTGACCTCTGTATTATCTGAATATGATTTTGGGAAAAAAGGTAAGGATTTATTTTACATAGTTTGTTATGAAAAGACAGTACATACATTTGTAATATGGGACTTCCTTTTCTTTAAGGTTAACCAGAATTTCTCGATGTTCTTTGTAGGGTTGGGTCTGGGAATCACTTAATTTTTTTTTTATCAATCTTCACATTTTCTTAAACAATTTAAGATGAGATACTGTCTTCGTTAATATTTATACCATATAATGGTTATTCTATAAGTTACACACCTAATTAGATTTTGGTGTGGAAGGTTTCACTTGACCACTTTTAAGTACTTTGGTAATGAGCTTTTGTACAAGATATTTCTTGAACCATTAGAGGATTTAATTGACACCGTAGTATATATATATATTATAAAGTTAAATTCTACACATGATAAGATTTGGTTGTCGTCTTTCAAGGTTAACCCTTTCTCCACCGTAGACCATAATGGACTCATCCATATCTACAGGGGTAAAAGGGTTAAAAGGTCAAAGGTGACATTTGACCGATTTTGAAGTTTAAAAAAAACTTCGTTAAAAAGATATCCTATCCTTCAAGAGACTTAATTTCATACTTACACATTGTATACTAACATCAAGTTCTACACCTGATTATGATGGATCAGGAAAGTTAATGGATCAAAAGTCACACTTAAACACTTTTGATCTCTTGATCGGTAAGTGAGAAGTATATCTTTGGGAACCCCACTTGAATTTGTTTTATTTTGTTTTATTTGAAACATAATGTAAACTACAATGTCTGTAATTTCTATTTTTTTAGACAACAGAACTTCCAACAAGATATGTAAGTTGTGAACTGTTAATTCTAACGTATCTTTTCTTCGTCTGATTTCAGATCAGCAGTTCGGCTACCAAAATAATAACCAGAACCAAGGAGGCTGGCAGGGGAAGGGTGGTCAGAAACGTTACGATGGTGGGGGTGATAACAAAAACTGGCAGAACAAGAATCGCTACAATGATGGAGATAACAAGGGCTGGCAAAACAAAAACCGGTATAATGACAACAGGGGCGGTGATAACAAGCCCGGGTGGAAACAGTACGGAGGAGGATACAACAACCAGAACCAAAACAGCTGGGAAGGTTTGTAGATTACCACACTATCATTATACAAATCTTGTCTCGTTCAGAATTAGTTTTATACTGTAAAAGTTGTTTTAATCAGACTTGGAAATAAGAAATAACCATCCTTTCACCATATTCCAGAAATAATTCATCTTTAGAACTCATATGATATAGGGCAAAATGTTCTTGTTGTTGCACTTAATACACAAATATTTCAGAAGGAATTTTAGTGTGTCAATTTGGCTTAAGTTAGGCGTATATTGTTCTGCAACTGAGGTACATAGACTCTTATCATGAGTGTGAAGCACACATTTTTTTCATCAGCATAAAGTCACGTCATTTTAATGCCTGTCTATTGTTGTCATTGTCACAACGGTATAACTCTGTATCTATTGTCTTAATTCTGACATCACATTGACTATTATATGAGGTAGGGGTGTAACGATACAGCAAAACCCATATTGCGATATATTGCGATATTGGAGAGTCATATTGCGATACGTATTGCGATACACAGAAATAGCAGAAACTGTCAAAACGAAAAGGTAAGTACCTGAAATAAGTGTAATATTGTGTTGACCTAGTACTCATTTACAACAACAAACAATCCTGTTTAATTTATATGCATTAATTGCTTGCTTCAAGCCAAAGTGTTGCCATATATCGGACTTAGCCTTCTTATTAGGAATGATGCTGAAGCTTTCGTCCTTTTCCTCCGCCATCTTTCCCGCGACTACTTTCGTTTTCGCTCGCACTTGCGTGTTTACTGTAAACACACTACCGCTTCCGGGACAAAAAACAAAAACGTCGAGAAAGCGCCTACGACTACCTAGCTGGTTTTATTGTAATTTGCTCGTAATGTGAATGAAAAATTTCAAAATAATTCATGGAGAATAAATATCGAAAATACCGGTATATGGAAAATCGTATTGCAATACATATCGTTTCTCAGCTGTATCACAATATACCGGTATACCGGTATATCGTTACACCCCTAATATGAGGTATATGTAAAAAAAAATAAGACAGTTTTATATGCATGTAACACATCTCAAGCACACATGCAGGCATACACACACAGGGAGATATTTGCCAGGTGGCACAGGATGAGTAGTTAGAGTCTGATAAGGCAGCTCCTGCAAATTCTTCAAAATTGTATTTGTTAATTGTAGGACATTGTATATCTATATGCTGTAAAGCACTTTAGACTGGCTTATTCTAGCTAGATAGGGGGCTATATCAAATGTTTTATATATATTTATTTATTTATTTTTATACGGGGGAAAAAATATGGACATTTGTTGGTCTGATTTATAAGCAACCCTAATCTTTTTCTGGTCTAACCCTTTCGTCACTATGTAACTTTAGTTGACTCTACCATGCATTGATATGGATGAGCCCATTATGGTTTACAGTGGTGAAAGGGTTAAGCATCCCATCCCTTCCCCATAGTATGAACTTCATTGAAAAGAAAGTGTGTATTATGACCGTTTTTCTGAGAATTTCGAAGATTTTTATAATCATTCAACATTTTCCAAATCCTTACAATCCCAGGATGCTATGCTATGTAATAAAATTTATTGGCATATAAAAATGACCTAACATTCAATTTCTGTTATGTACTGGTAATTAACAAGGGAAATAAATATAATATTTGGATTTTTTAAATATTTTTCAGGTCGTCGAAATCAGCGCCAGAATAGATATTGAAATGGAGTGTTCAACTGTACAGATTTCTCGATCGTATAAGTGACATTTGCAATGCCAATTTTTTGGTGAATTATTCTTCAACATTTGTAAAATAATTCAAGCTAATTTCAAGGGGACATTTTTAGGTCACCTGAGCTTTAGCTCAAGTGACCTATTGCTATCCGTTTTCGTCCGTCGTCGTCCGTCGTCCGTCAACATTTTACATTTCAAACTTAAAGTCAAGTTCTGCTGGGCCGATTGAACTGAAAGTTGGTAGGAATGATCGCCTCATGGTCCTGTCAAAGTGTTGTTATTTTTCGGGTCGATCAGAAATCCAATATGGCCGCCACGGCCGCCATTTTGAAAACCTATTTCAAACTTAAAGTCAAGTTCTGTTGGACCGATTGAACTGAAAGTTGGTAGGAATGATCGCCTCATGGTCCTGACAAAGTGTTGTTATTTTTCGGGTCAATCAGAAATACAATTTGGCTGCCATGGCCGCTATTTTGCTACTAAGTTCTAATAGGCCGATCTCACTTAAAATTGGTCTAGGAATGATCAGCTCATGGTCCTGACAAAGTTAAGTTAACATTATACTATTTTTTACTCAAATTGGTACATATTTCAACAACAAAAATAAATACTGTAGACTCAGGTGACCGTTAAGGCCCATGGGCCTCTTGTTCTTGAGGATATTCATATTGACAGCTGAAAACTCGTCAAACGTAGCATCCTTGCCTATGATAACGTCAGCTTTGTACAGTAGGGTTGATATGTAAAGTTTATATGTAGGGGGTTAAAATATCTAATCAAATTTTGTCAAGATTGTCTTTGTAAAATATCTTTCTATTTGCTGGAAAAAGAACTTTGATGTAGTTGTTTTAAGTGCTAGATTTACTGTATACCCCCCCGTAAATGGAATGGAATAAATATCTGCGTGTAATATCATTCAATGTTATTGTATGATGTCAAAGATATTACCTATATGTATCAACCCTTTTACATGAGCTGTGGTTGCTGGTAGGCAAAACGCAAATGCGCATCTTCAGGTGAAAATCATGACAATTACTTGGGAGATTTTAATTTCGAGTCATTTACATATTTTTGTGTATGCAATCTAATGTTAAGTGTCCATTAGTTAGCATGAAAGGTTCTATTGTCTTAAACAATTGAAATAATTAATTAATGAAGATAAACGGCAATATGTGCATGGTTTTCATCATAAGAAATGAATCGATGCATATGTTGATATGAAGTGACATCTATTTATGAAAATAAATCATTACTATTATGTTGGTGTGATTGTTATGAATTCATAGATTATTTATTGTTGGACTTGTCAACTGCTGTGTATAATTGAAGTGTTTTTTTTGTCATTGTTGCATTTAAGTTAGAAATTACTGGAGCTATTCCATTTATAATTAATGTAAGGCATTTACTCTAAAACTGTATCCTTTGGTTTTCTAGATAAAAAAATATCAACACTGGGAGTAAAAGGGTCTCCAAACTCATGATGGTTGATTATCATGTTTATCTAACTTGAGTTAGTTAATTTACAAAACACAAGGTTTTAGTATTATAGAGCCAAGTAAACTTACCATTTAATTGAAATATGTTAAACAGACACATTCATGCTAGTCACCTATTAAATGGGAAGCCATTTTCATTGTAATTTGTTGGAATATCACAAAGTGACACATGATCGTATGACGCAGTAGATAGCACACTTGTAAAGACTGACATGGGTTTGACCTCGCAATCAGACATGAAAAGGTATTTGGTCACATGCCCGACCACACAGGTTTTCTCCGGGTACTTCAGTTTCCTACCAGGAAACTATATTAAGACCTTCTGCATGCTTCCATCTGGGCCAACAAGAGTTGTTTGAATAATAAATGATGAAAAACTTGGTTCGTAATGGTTGTTAAATAAAAAAAGGTTAAAATAAATATAGAAATTTCAAATGGAAAGTTTTGAATAAAATGTTAAACAAAATAAATTCTACCAAAGTAAATTTCAGTAGGAAGTTTTGTACCATCATTTTTCCACACCAAACTGTTTTTTGCGTTCACCTTGATCATCGTATTAAGATACAGTTATCCTATGTAGGACATAAGACAGACACTAAGCAAAAGTGAAAACAATTAAATGCAATTTTCAAATAAATATTTTATTTAAACGTAAGTAATAACATACCATATTTAATGGCCCTGTTTATCATTTACATATTTTATCGAAAATATCTCTTTCTCTCCGTTTTCTTATGTCGTTAATGTATTTCTACTTTAAATGCGTCGCCATTCCATAAGTCGGTATAATGCATATAACAAATAGAACAATGCATACAAAATAGAACAATATACATAAAATAGAACAATGAATACATAACAGATCAATATATACATCATTGAACAGTATAATACAAAATAGAACAATTCATACAAAATAGAACAATTCATACAAAATAGAACAATTCATACAAAATAGAACAATTCATACAAATAGAACAATTCATACAAAATAGAACAATTCATACATAACAGATCAATATATACAAAATAGAAAAATGCACATAAAATAGAACAATTCATACAAAATGGAACAATTCATACAAAATAGAACAATTCATACAAAATAGAACAATTCATACAAAATAGAACAATTCATACAAATACAACAATTCATACAAAATAGAACAATTCATACATAACAGATCAATATATACAAAATAGAAAAATGCACATAAAATAGAACAATTCATACAAAATGGAACAATTCATACAAAAAAGAACAATGCATACAAAATAGAACAAAACACATAACATAGAACAATGAATACATAACAGATCAATATATACATCATTGAACAGTATAATACAAAATAGAACAATTCATACAAAATAGAACAATTCATACATAACAGATCAATATATACAAAATAGAACAATTCATACAAAATAGAACAATATATACAATAGAACAATTCATACAAAATAGAACAATGCATACAGAATAGAACAATTCATCCAAAATAGAACAATTCATACATAAAAGATCAATATATACAAAATAGAACATTATATACAAAATAGAACAGTATAATACAAAATAGAACATTGTGTACATAACATAACAGATCAATATATACAAAATAGAACATTATATACAAAATAGAACATTGTATACATAACAGATCAATATATACAAAATAGAACATTGTATACATAACAGATCAATATATACAAAATAGAACATTGTATACATAACAGATCAATATATTTAAAATGGAACATTATATACAAAATAGAACAGTATAATACAAAATAGCAGTATAATACAAAATAGAACATTGTATACATAACAGATCAATATATACAAAATAGAACATTGTATACATAACAGATCAATATATACAAAATAGAACAGTATAATACAAAATAGAACTAATGTGACCTTGAAAGTAGGTCAAGGTCATTTTCATTCTCAAACTTTGTTGGGCCCTTTCCCAGAAAGCTACAAGCCAACTATTTAGGTTCTATAACTTTCAGTTCTTCAGAAGAAGTCGTTTTAAGCATTAGACATATCTGACTCCTGTGACCTTGAAAGTAGGTTGAGGTCATTTTCATTCACAAACTTTGGTGAACTCTATCTCAGGAAGTCACCAGCCAAATACTATAATTTTATGCCATTTAATTCTTCTTCAGAAGTAGTTTGAATCGTTTGACATATTTGAACGCTGTGACCTTGAAAGTAACTCAAGGTCATTTGCATTCGCAAACTTTGTTTGGCTCCTTCCCAGGAAATAACCAACCAAATATTAAGGTTCTATACCTTCCAGTTCTTCAGAAGAAGTCGTTTTAAGTGTTTGACATGTCTGCCTAATGTGACCTTGAAAGTAGGTCAAGGTCATTTTCATTCGCAAACTTTGTTGGGCTCCTTCCCAGGAAATAACCAACCAAATATTAAGGTTCTATACCTTCCAGTTCTTCAGAAGAAGGCGTTTAAAGTGTTTGACATATCTGCCTAATGTGACCTTAAAAGTAGGTCAAGGTCATTTTCATTCTCAAACTTTGTTGGGCTCTTTCCCAGAAAGCTACAAGCCAACTATTTAGGTTTTATAACTTTCAGTTCTTCAGAAGAAGTCGTTTTAAGCATTAGACATATCTGACTCCTGTGACCTTGAAAGTAGGTCAAGGTCATTTTCGTTTACAAACTTTGTCAGGCTCTATCCCAGGAGCCACCAGCCAAATATAAAGATTCTTTACCTTTCAGTACTTCAGAAGTCGTTTGAAGCATTTGACATATTTGACTGCTGTGACCTTGAAAGTAGGTCAAGGTCATTTTCCTCCTCAAACTTTGCCGGGCTCTATCCCAGGAAGCCATCAATCAAATACAAAGATGCTATACTGTTCAGTTCTTCAGAAGAAGTCGTTTGAAGCATTTGACATATTTGACTGCTGTGACCTTGAAAGTAGGTCAAACTAATTTTCATTCTCAAACTTTGTTGGGCTCTATCCCAGGAAGCCACCAGCCAAATATAAAGATTCTATACCTTTCAGTTCTTCAGAAGAAGTCGTTTA
Source organism: Mizuhopecten yessoensis (assembly GCF_002113885.1). Taxonomy (NCBI): domain Eukaryota; kingdom Metazoa; phylum Mollusca; class Bivalvia; order Pectinida; family Pectinidae; genus Mizuhopecten; species Mizuhopecten yessoensis. The sequence goes on from NW_018408629.1 coordinate 1,806,412, forward strand.
AAGTGTTGGACACATTTGACCCCTGTGACCTTGAAAGCAGGTCAAGGTCATTTTCATTCTCAAACTTTGTTGAGCTCGATCCCAGGAATTCATCAGCCAAATATGAAGATTCTATACCTTTTAGTTCTTCAGAAGAAGGCGTTTGAAGTTTTTGATATATTTGACCCCTGTGACCTTGAAAGTAAGTCTAGGTCATTTTCGTTCTCAAACTTTGTCAGGCTCCTACCAGCAAAGCTTTCAGTTAAATATCAAGACCCTAGGCCTGTTCGTTCTTCAGAAGAAGTTGTTTAAAGGAAAAGTTGACGGACGGACGAACGACGGACGGACATGACATAAGCTCACTTGCCCTTCGGGCAGGTGAGCTAAAAACTTTCACAACTTATGACCGTTATTCACCATGTTGAATAACGGTCGTTATTTGATGTTCATATTGATATACGTACGTCAGCGCGTTGCTGAACTCTTTATCCAAACGCATGCAACGGAAAGAATGTGAAAAAATGAATCATAAATTGCCGCAAAATGTCTACCTATATATCTCTGAAATGTGATTACCGCTTTTATATGCATTTTTATAGTACTGCCATATAAACCTCATTACAGCTTAAGGTAAACAGGTGGTAATAAACATAATCAAAGCCCTGCAACCCTATAGCATGTTACGTATGATTATGTGTGGGAAATCTTCAATACTGTCAATGTAATTAACATTTTATATTCGCATCGCTCCCGTTTACCGACATGTCACAATGCGAAGATATGATTTTAACTAGATTGCAATTCTATAGACCTATGTATTTATATATGAATTGCTATATAAAAATTGTAATTATAAGTACTACATGATTACTGATGCCTTGAAAATGCGACGTACCAGATCTTTACTTATTTGTCAGTTATTTTCTTCTTGGAATGACACTTGACTTTCCTAAGTCCTCTGAAGACAGCGATTTCTCATAAAATAGCTTGGCCACCACTTTTGCTTCCCACTCTATTTTAGTTTAGTTTAGGTACAAAAAGTATAATGGCACTGTAAACTCGTCTGCCACTTCGGGAATTCGGTAACCTCAAGTTGACAGGATGACTGACATGCATGCCACGGCTTTATAATGGTCGAAATTTAGATACTAAACAATTTGAGCAATATTGCTTCTTAGGTAAATTTTGAGTAATGCGAACTCCCTCTCTACTTCCATTTTCAGATAAGACAAGAGGGATGTCATATCCTGGCTTCTTATTGGTCAAAACTAAAATATTGTCCGAATTTCATCTAGTTTGGTATAAAAGTATTGCGAGCTCGACCGCTGCAGCTTACAGTTTTCCTATCAGACAAGATTGCCAGTGTTTTAGCTTCTGATTGGTTAAAGAAGGGATGCCTACTTTAATACTTACAGTAAGTGGATAAGATTTTTTTTTTGCATATATAGTCTAAGGTAAGCTTATTATGGAATGGAGTTTCAAATTATTATGATCAAGTAGGGTGAAGCAAAAAAGCGCAATATATGCATGGGATTTTATTTAGATGATCACAGAAAAAACTAGAGCTCTGACTTTCAAAACAGTTATACGGAAGTTAAAATACGCATTTTGAATTTCAATTTTTATTGGTAAATTTTCAATTAGCTGTTAGATTAAGGTAAAACACCAGAATGTGGAACGCCTTGTGGTATACATTTTATGTAGTTATGCTTTATTTAGTTATTTCGAACAGATTTTGAACAGCAAACCAAGTGTTGACAACAATGAAATTATTGACGTCATAATAGAGATTGATGACGTTACAATAGAAAATGTTGTTATAGTCTCATAACAACATGTGCCTTCGCAATGCATTACAATGGAAGAATGCAGAGGAAATTTAAATAAAAAATTTATCTGAACATTACCTAGTAAGATCATATTGGAGACCACAAAACTTGTTTTTTTTATCAACAATTACATTTGTCTAAACCCTGTGTGGTAAGTTTGTCCGTCAGCAATGTACTTTTAAGGACGAATGTTTTGTAAACCCATTGTTTAATAAATGCACAGCTTTATATTCCAAACCTTGTAAATCTTATTATAGTGATATAATTGGTTTTCAGGCCATACAATACAAGATGTTGTATTTCACACGTCTTGAAATAATGACAAATTGATGAATTAAAGTAACTGCTTTCTAAGAATTCTGCATCATTAAATGCTATGGAAACGTGACGTCGTTATTTTGTCCTCATCGTCTTTATGTCCGTTAGTAAATAAGTTAATCAGTTTAAGTTTTTGGAAGGCACCTGCCTGACCCTACATTAAGAGCCCCTGTGCATTAACATCCGGGCCAACAAAGGTGAGAAATACAAGTTGAAATAACTTGTTTTATAATTGATATAAAATGAATAAAGTTCATATTTTATAATGCTTACCAGTTAGAGCGGGTTCGGGTATTATTGAACCGGAGGCAGTTACTGAACATAATTCATAAATTGCACTAAAACCAGGGGCGTGCCTTTGCAGTCTGGACAATTTTCATTTAAGATATGTTTGATTCAATTTATAGACCTTTGATAGATATTTCATAAGAAATAAAAGAAGTGTTCAGTAATACCCTCCATGGTGTTCATTAATCGTTGACTGGTTCAGTAACTATGTAAAATAATAGAACGCACCTTACAGTGATGTTATATCTCCCTCCAATTCAAACCCAATATTGGTAGAAATAACGCCTTATACTTAAGATATGTTACCATACAAGTTGGAGAGCGTAAAACACACTTCTTTGTTGTTAGTAGGTTTTCCCCCTAAGTGTTCAGTGATACCCGACCCCGCTTTATATTCATTGATTTTGTCAATGTCCTGATGATATTGTCTATATTTGAACTCTATTTCCGCTGCAATCTACATAAATTAGGGCTGCCACTCTGGAACTCAAACTGTCATCAAAAGTTTGTTTAAATTCAGTTTATGAATGCTGGACAGATAATATAATATTAGCTCACTTTGGTGGTTAAATTGAAATTAACATGATGAATTTCTTGTCACTCGGGCTCTCAAATATCATTTTGACCTCGGATCATATTCAAATCTAGAAAGATGCTCATGTAAAAATGATATCAGGAGATGTGCATTGTCTCGGACACAGTTCTCGAGGTGGCCCAATGAAAATAGATATTACAGTCGATGTTGTTATAACTCGAGACAAGAAACCAATCAGAATCATCGACACATCTGAGCACAACACTTTTAATGGAGACCAAACAGAATGAATTGTTTATGTTTCTTTAATTATTTATCCTCTGCTTCAGCAGGATGGATTCGTCTGTAAATAATTTCATCCTTTCCTTCCTTCTTGGCTGAATATCTCGCGACAGTGAAAAGGAAATCACTCAACCTGTAATGAGAAAATTCAAAGACAGACTTATATGCCAATTATCACACTGTCATTCATATGTGTCAAATTATGCTTACCAGGTAAAAAAGAGTACTGTAATGTGCTGGTGACCGCTAGATTGGCCACCAGCCCCTAAGTTTTTATGAAGAATTTCTCGACTGCATTTTACTACTAGCTTATCTCCCCCTAGTTTAGAACTTAGGAATCAGACATCCAAGTGATCAAAATAATAAGAGTTATTTTTTTTTTCATAATAATTCAATATTCTAGAGACGTGGGCAAGTCTAGGTGACCGCCACGTTACAGGACCCGCTCACCCATCCACCTACTGACCATGCTCAACAGTGCTGAACTAGTGAGCAAGTCCCTGGGTAATTACACCACATCACTGGAAAAGCTATAGCTTGCCAGTAAGGCAGTCTCCCCCTCTCCCCCCTTCCCAAATTCCTTAGCTGTTACAGTACTCTTGCACTACTAGTTCTCAGAACAGGCCAAACATTTTATTATAATAGGTATCAATTGTAAACAAAAGTGAAGAATCATATACGGTCATATAACTGGTTTCTCTACAAGTATTTTAAAAATCAATAATGCATGAACTATAAAGGGCTTTCTTAAAGAAAAGTAACTAGTAATGGTTACAAAAGATTAATATTTACAGTAACCTTTCCTGTGTAAACATTTCTGCTACATTTTATAATCACCATAGAGATCATACTAACAGGACAAAATAGGCGCAATCTGAACAGAACCTCATGTTTAGACAAAAATCTAATATGTTTTAATGCAATAAGAAATGTGTGATGTTCAATTCATGCCCAGTATATCTCCTGTCCAAAGTCAAATGCATTGAGACATTATACTGACCTAGCTATCAAGACAATCAAATGTTGCTTAGACATTCTACTGGGTTATTGTGACATTACAGTAACTTATCTATCATTCTACCGGGTCATTGTGACATAATACTGACCCTTTTATTATTATTCTGGATTAATATTATTGTGACATTAGACTGACCTATCTATCATTCTACTGGGTTATTGTAACATTATACTGACCTATCTAATATTCTACTGGGTTATTGTGACATTATACTGACCTATCTATCATTCTACTGGGTTATTGTGACATTATATTGACCTATTTATCATTCTACTGGATTATTGTGACATCATTCTACTGGGTTATTGTGACATTATACTGACCTATCAATCATTCTACTGGATTACTGTGAACTACCAAGTACTGACCTGTTGAGATATTGAAGTGGTTCTCCATCCATTTCTCCACTTTTTACTAGAGGCGTAACACTGCAATTACAAGAATGAAGTCCAAAAATATGTTTGTCTACTGGGCAGGGCTTTCCTATATGTATACTGATGGTGATATAAAAAAATAATAATCATGGAACGTATACCAATTGTATCATTTAGACATCATACACCATGTGAGAACCATTATGAGAAATAACAGAATTCAGTGGTAAAACACATGTACTTGTTCGGTGTTAATTTTGCCTTTACATGTAACAATTTAAATATATATATATATATATATTGTGCATGGTATGCTGTGTATTAAGATTTGCTCTCACAAAAAAAATGTTTTCATTACAGACAGCAAAAAAGTCAAATTTTTAATAACAGCAAATATTTTGCATTAACTGTATTCATTTATATGGTGTAAGAGGTTCCATGTGCTCTGTTGGGCTTGATTCCAGGGTTTAAAACACTTTTCATATCAGACTTAACAAATATTGACAGTAATTGGGTACAATTTAGGATTAATACTTTGTGCCTTACCTTCTTTCTGCTCTCCGACAAATAGATCTGGCCAGATGTAACGAAGACGAGGATTTGCCACCAGACTATGAGAAACAATCACATATATCAGTTATGTTAGCAATTTGCTGTATAGTGATCAGTTAAAAACTTCCTGAAATTGCCTGTACCCATTTAAACAGCTAAGACGACTAGCGCAAACCACTTGTGCTTCAGAAAAATGTTATTTTTATGGGCACTGATTTTTATTTCCATATGTTTCACAACTTGTTATCAGAAATACCAATAACAATAACATACTCCAGCATCAACAATAGAATGTGAGATAAATCTATATCATATTATTCACTATTCTGCTGTTCTAAGTCTGCTTGTTATCAAAGCAAATTAAAATATAATTTGGAGGTCGGTTTGGGCAGTAAATAGCGCACTTGTCTTTCTAGTCGCTTATTTCCCGCATATTATAGAGGGCCGAAGTTCTGACGTTAATCGACGACAGGCCGATATAAAAAAAGTCGATAAAACGTCAGAATAATTTGGACTATTGTCTTTCACTAAGGCATCCAGGGTTCGATTGCCGATCGGACGTGAAAAGGTATGGGGTCACCTACCCAACCATGTGGGTTTTCTCCGGTTTCCTCCCAAAACAAGCGCGCTAATATCCGGGCCAAAAAAAAGTGATTAATATAAGTTGAGCTAAGTTGTTTCATAGTTGTTGTAAAATAAATAAAGTTAATATAAATATAAAGTTCCAAAAAATAAATCAAATTTTAGTTTTTTACAGGAGACAAAATAAAATCTTCATGAAAATATATACATACGTTTATGTAGCACTGCCTATTTCAGAGAAAAATTGTTGTTTCACTTACAGGAATAATGAAGTTTTCCAGGGGAGGTAAATCTGCAGTATACTCATCTATCAATTTTTCTAGGTCTGTCACATTCTCTCCACTGAATCCTGTCAGCTCTGAATGGAGAAAAAAAATAGAAATAATAAATTCAACTTTTAAACATTTCAACATTTTCATAAATTTCTTTTAAATTGATGACAAATGTCTCAATATTATTAACTTAAGTACATAAACATGAAATTATGAGAAACAAGCATTTTCTTAAAGCATCATTCACAAAGTACTTTTGTATATCAATTGCATACCTAAAAATAAGGTGGTTGTGGTTTGTATTCCAACATTTATGGTGCACACGCCTTGTACAGTGGATTCCATTTATTATTTTAAAATTGTCACATTTTATAGTTAGTTTGTTTAAATGTTTTCCAAAAACATCATTTTTTCTCTATACCTATGTTTGGTTAGAATTACTTGGTTTAGCATCCTTTTAACAGCTGAGATAATTTAAATATGTTCTACCATATGTGTTATGCATAAATGGTATGTTGGTGTATTTGCCTCCTTGCAATGGCAGTTTAACGATCTGATGCCGATCTATAGTGCTACCTCACTGAAATACAATCTGTACATTCCACCTTGTCATACTAGACTGTCAGCAGGTAAACTAATCCTTATCGCTACCTATTCAAAGTTGAACATCAAGCAGTGAGCAGTAAGGGCCAATTTGAATGACTTTAGTTTGTCTCATTCATGGGGGACAGAACCCATAAACTTCCTCACTTGAGTGAAAACAGTAAGTCATCAGGAAACTAAATAAAAGTGGTTTAAACCGATAGAAAATATAAAGGTCCGGAATGCTGCCCAGGGTACAGCAGATTTGTTTTGGTGTCCGATCCTTTGAAGGCAGAAATGCAAATCCTGAATTCTGTAAGAGGTTCCAAATTAGTCATCCCTTACAACTTGCACTTGGTAACAGCAGGTAGTTTCTTTTCTAAATCTACGACCTGCATGGGGTGTTCACTGACCTAGCTTTTGGGTAGTTTTTAAAACCATGAGTATTTTCAAAGAAAAAAAATACCTAGGTAACAAGAATTTTGCGTTCATGTCAAATTTCACAGTTTATCATATTTTCGTCTAATAAACACACCCCGACATTCAGAAGGTAACGAGTACTGCACCAGTTTCTTGCGTGTGTAAGGTATATATCTTTCATTAAGATATTGTTCATTGATGATAACTCCTGGATGGCAGCATTGATACAGTGAAAAAATGGCAGTGCATAGGCACCAAAATGGACTCTTGATATTTTTTTCACTTTTGTTTGTCGTTATTTTTTGGTTTGTTTCCAAACACTAAAATTTCGAACTATAAATATGAAACAAGCATCCCAAGATGTGTTTCATAGAGGACACCTGTCTAGTAAATGACTCCATTTTTTGTGTTTGTTTGTGTTTTACCTCCTATTAACAGGTTTTGGTGGTGGAGGAAAGCCAGAGTACCCGGAGAAAAAAACCACCGACCGACAGCCAGTACTATACCTGGCGACTGCCCCATGTAGGCCTCGAACCTGTGACCTAGTGGTGGAGGGCTAGTGGTAGCAGAATGTCAGATGTCTTAACCACTTGGCCACCGCGGCCCCCTAAATGACTAGAATATTTCATAATCATGCCATATAGGTTAAGCATGCACATGTACTGTATTTTAATTACTTCAACAGGAGTGCACTGACTTCTTATAAAAATGTACTTACTTCGATGGGACTCCCTGGCAGAAGAAATGGGTGTGGCCACACATGACCCTATATCCTGTAGCACACACTGGATCTGTCAAAATCATATAAATCACATATACACATTTACATATTAATTTAAATTAGACTCAATCAAGCCTATATTCCTGACTTACTGTGAAATCACATTTGTTTGTGAGGCTCAATTTTGGTGGTTACATGGATTGTAAGTACCCACTCAAATGGAGAATGGTTTCATATCAAACTTGTAAATACTTCTTGGACCTATGAGCTCATGGATAATGAGCTTATGGTATTGTCATAATATATTGTAATGTTTACCGTCTACACCGCTATTCCCCCAATAACCATTGTTCCCATAAACTGGAGTTATCATCTCACAACCTTACTATAGATTGTAACATGCTTCCATGACGTCGACAACATTAAATGTTGGCAGGGGTATGCAAAATTTCAATGAAGGAAATTAACGTTAGATGATAAGTGGAGCAGTTATCAGAGTTAAAATAAGGAAAAGTGTTTATGGTCAGGTTATGGAAGTGATAAATCCAGTTAAGCACGATCAGGTTTATCGTACTGTATAACACGAAATGTTTGTGGATACTTTCCTTCGTGGTTTGAAGCCATTTAGATCGTTTCGTGGTAGAAACTTTAGTGGATATCCTATATTAACAAACAGGAGACACGTATATCATTCAAATTCGTTGCATTTATTTTCGTAGTTCAATAGCAACCAAGGAAAGCACGGATGTTTATACACAACAAACAGTTCATGTTATACAGTAAATGGCTTTGTAATCTATTCATTTTACACATGCTCAATCCCATAACAACAGTCAATGTAAATCTTATTATTTCTGGTGTTTGAGATGGAAATATACATGTACAGTACATTTATTGGTATTCAATAATCATACATGCATTGGTACTTAAACAACGTTACATAATCTGCATATTTTTTGGCAGTTTTTCTAAGATGAATATGAATATGTTAAACTTATTAATGTATCATTTTTTGTACTTTACCATGTACAATATAACTATATAATGTGAGCTGACTTACTTGTTCTAGATCAGATACAACAGGTATAGCAGCTTCTTTGATACAGGCCCTCTGGGCCTCTTGTTTGTACTTTACTTCAATGTATGTACAATATAACTATATAATGTGAGCTGACTTACTTGTTCTAGCTCAGATACAACAGGTATAGCAGCTTCTTTGCAGTATTCAGCAGCCAAACTGAAATTCCATAAATGAGAGAGCTTTACTATATATGAGAGAGCTTTATAATTACTATACATGAGAGAGCTTTACTATATCTAAAAACAAACCTTCCCCTTTTTTGATAGAATATAGCAAATTTAACCGTAACCGTTATATGTCGTTGTGTGATCTAGATCTTAGTCAGACGTGAATCAAATATAATATAATACATATATAGCAGACATAAAGATCTTATACAATTGTGGCAGATCTTAATTGTACATAGGTTACGGTCGCCTTCGGGCTAGAGTGAATCTCCCTTTAGCTCAGTGGAAGAGCGTCCGACTAGGAACCTGGAGATTGAGGGTTCGATACCCGGTGGAAGCACACTATTCTCTTTCCTGTTACAAATGGTGCACATGGCCCTCCCTGTAGTGACAGGGAGATAGAACGTGGGTTGTGGTGTTCGAGGGCGAACACATTTAAATAGGGGGGAGTAGTGTGGCAGATTCTAATTGTACATAGGGTTACGGTCACATTCTAACTTCGAGCTAGAGGGAATTTCCCTTTGGCTCAGTGGTAGAGCGTCCGACTAGGAACCTTGAGATCGAGGGTTCGTTCCCCAGTGGAAGTACACTATATTCTCTTTCCTGCTACACAATGTACTACATAAACTATTCACCCTTCAGTGGAAGAGTCCATATTTGCCCAGTGTATATTCTGTCCTTCACCTGTAATTTCTAAATACATGGTATGCTGTATGTTTATAATATTCCCAGGTGTCATCATTAGTTTCCTGGTATACAGTATACTGTAAAAACAAAATATTTCGTTTGGGATTTAATTTTGTTTATTTCGTGGTTTTATAAAACCGCAAAATACAATTAATCCCAACAAAATTTTAAACACATGGAATAAACTATCAATTTTATTACAAATTTTGAAATTCAGTTTTTATATCGTCAAACTACCGACAAGGTATATGTATGTCTATGTGAATCTACAAAGTATACATTTTGTATATATTGCTCTTTGTACATGACCGATACCACTCAAGTGAGTAAATCTCACCCGATCTTATATTACCTGTACTATATTTACCTGCACTGTGTCCTCACGCCTGTCAATTTAAACTTCTTACTTACTAAAAAATACAGGGTTTTTAAATATTGATTCCAAGAAATATAATCCCAACGAATTTGTCCCCATTCAAAAACAACAAACTTTAACCCCAAAGAAAATATATATGCTTTTACAGTATACATCTATATATGCTTTTTTACCAAGATCTACATAATACAGTAATGTGGCAATACAGATGTTACAGGCAAAATTTGTATACAAAATAAGGTCTTTCATTAATCACGGCCAAATTAATGGCCAGGCTACAAAATAGACTTGTCCCCTTTCTTCTGTTTTGCAATGTCATTACATATACTTCCATTGGGAACAATCTAGACTTGATTCACTACCGATTATGAGTAGCTTCACCTACAGAAGAAAATTCCCCTGTTCTTTGAAATTCCCCTTGTGTGCTTCAAAGTTTCCCTATTTCAACAAGAAAATAGCGTTTTTTCTTCAAAATGTTTCCCCCCGCTATGTTTTCTTTAAAATTCAACAGTTAAAATGCATAACTTGTAAAAGATGTGCATTGATTAGGTTGCCTTACAAGCGTCAGCTGTAGGGAATTTCCCTTTAGCTCAGTGGTAGAGCACCAGGCTTGAAAGCCGAGGGTCGCAGGTTCGAGCCCCAGCAATGGCACAATCTGGATCACTATTCCTTGTCCTACTACAAACTGGTGCCGTTGACCCTCCTTGTTCAATGTAGGAGAACCCTTGGCGGGGAGTCAAATAACCTGGGTTGGTGATTGATAAAAGGGGGTAATAGTGTAAAAGATGTGCATTGATTAGGTCGCCTTACAAGCATCGGCTGAAGGGAATTTCCCTTTAGCTCAGTGGTAGAGCATCGGGCTAGAGAACCAAGGGTCGCGGGTTCGAGCCCCAGCGACGGCACTATCTTTATCACCGTTCCTCATCTTACTACATAATACTGCATATATACATTTTCTTAACATAATTTAAACAAAGATTCTACACTTTTAAGCTTGAATTTGATTATAAATTAATTAAACTGCACACATGTATGTCAGACAAAACATTTATCTTTTACCTTCATGATGCTTATAAGAGCCTTGTATCAAAATTTTAATTTCCCCCAATTTGAAAAAGGGTAGATTCCCCTAAAACCTAGATTGATCTCTGCAGTCCAAATACTCAAGATTTAGTAATAAATACAAGCTAATTACCCTATAGCACAGGACAACTCATCTGTTGCTCCTAAAGCTTCAAATATTGTGTCATTCTTTGGTCTTCTTTCTCCTGTGAAGGTTGATGACATCCCTGGAACAATGAGGAAAGACATGAGGGTAAATGATTAGATGTATTAATGAGAATGTGTTAATAAATAACTACTAATCTATTGGAGCGTTTTGTCTAAACGGAATTGTATAAGATTTTTAATAGAAAAGTATTTCATGATAGAACACATCTTACCAGATGTTTTAGTCAGGAGTAGGTTTGCACACGTTGGTTGAAGTGACGTGGGCTACTTTGTTCCATTTACCAGAGTATGAATCCAGGACTTAAATATTTGAGTCCCCAAAAAAATCTCTGAATATGTGTATATAATATAGATTCTGGTTTTGTAATATAACAGTGTCATTCTAATACTTTGAAATACAATATTTTGCATTTTGCCATATTGGATGTAGCTGACATAATTTATGGGTATGGAGTTATCTCTGTGAAATTATTCATATTAATCTTTGTGTTAAGTGTAACTGGACTGGACTGATTACTGGAGAGCAGGTCGCTCAATTGGTTATATGGAGTATCCGTCTATAATTTGAAGGTCCTGGGTTTGAATTCCGGTCTGGCCATTGCATTTTACCTCTCTTGTAACACATTAACTTTGAACTTATCATACTAACGAAAGATGGTATATGGTCTTGTGCGACTTTGAGATGGAAGAATTTCTTGAAGGAGTGAGGAATGTTGTGGACTGGGTCCATCACCGATAACCAGGAAACTCAATTGATTATAAGAGCATCTGTCTAGAGTTTAGAAATCCTGGGTTAGAATTCTGTGTTAATGCAGTACTTCCTTTTCTACGTAAAAAGAGAGGAAATACCATTATATGCAAGGCCAGACCAGGATTCAAACCCAAGACCCTCCGAACTATAGACGAACATTTTTTACCAATTGAGCTTAACATGCATGTATACTTGGTTGCCAGTGATCAGCCCAGTCGAGTTCCACTCCATTTTACCTCCGCTTAACAAACTCTTCAATCTTGAAGACACATGAGACCTTATACAAGCTCCTTGTGGGTATATTTCATTGGGCACCAAATGTAAGAGGAGAAGAAAAATGCACAGCCAGACCAGGATTTAAACTAATTAAACTACATAAACCTGCATGGTTCCTGGCAGCTGACCCGAGTGAGTGAGTTCAGTTCTGCTACATCTGTTAATACGTTTCTAACAGGAAGGAAAAAATGCATAGGTGTCAACCTCTGGAACCTCCAATGATGGAGATCTTCCTCATTCCACATTTCCAATGAGGGAGAAAGTGTGTGAAACGTGACTGAAATTGCTTTGCTAAATTTATCTTTCCCTTTTTATGTATCAAAATAACTTCAAAAAGCATTCATACACATACACATACACATACACATACACAGACACACCTGTTACAATCTATGATCATTACACACACCCTGCAGTAACGAGCAGATAGTTTGACCTCAGAATGCAGATTTTGATTTTGTGTGAGTTTAGAGACTTGAAAGATCTTGTGTATCTAAATCAATTACCATAGTATATGACATCACTAGTAACATAAGCAATGGCAAACAGATTGTGATATTTTGCTTAAAGACTTTTCAAAAGCGTTTGGAAAGGTCCCCCATCAACGCTTACTTCACAAATTGACTACTATGGAATCCGTAACAACTCTCTTCTTTGGATATCATCATTCTTACATAACCAACAAAAAAAATCTTACATAACCAACAAAAAAAGAGTTCTTCTCGACAACATCCATTCTCCCCCTCTATCGGTGGACTCGCGGGGGTACCACAAGGTACAGTCCTCGGACCTCTACTTTTTCTCCTCTTCATTAATGACCTTCCTGAATCTGTACTTTCCAATGCTCGTCCCTTTGCTGACGATTGTCCCCTCTATCGAGTCATCGACACAGTCAGAGACTGTGAGTTACTCTAGCGAAATTTGGTAAATCTCAGAAATGGGAATCTGATTGGCAAATGAATTTTAATGCAGAAAATGCTTTGTCATTAGAACATCAAAGAAATGACATCCTATTTGCTTTAATTATTCACTCCACTTGCAATCACTCAAAGTTGTTCCAGAGAGCAAATCTCTAGAATTATATGTGGGTCCCAGGATATGTTGTGTGACCCACATATAAACAACATTACAGCTAAGGCGCATAGAACTCTAGGATTCTTGCGCCGTAACATGTCTGGATGCACCAGGCGGGTCAAAACTCTCACTTACTCTGCCCTTGCATTTTTTGTCAGACCTCAACTGGAGTACTCATGCTCTGCCTGGGATCCATACTGTGCAGAGCACATCAGCCAGCGTGAGGCTGTCCATAGAAGAGCGGCCAGATATGTCCACAATGACTTCCACACCAGAACACCAGGATGTGTGTCATACATGGTCGACACCCTTCAGTGGGACTCCCTGCAGAACCGTAGGAGGAAGGCCAGACTGGTCAACTTCTTAAGATCACTCATGATCTTATAGCTATTCCAGCCGACTGGTACCTCACCAAGGCCGACTCCAGGACACTAGGGGGCCACCGTTATCGTCTCATAAGGCTTCCAAGGAATTTTTCAAGTCATCATACATGCCAACCTGGGACGATAACGGAATGGAACAACCTTCCATCCTCACTGGCTGAGACAGACAGCCTTGAATCATTCAAGGATGGTCTGTACTCCTCACATTAACTCCACTTCCCCTCAACCAACCCCCAACCCCCATTCGTTCTCACAGCATGACTCTCCACATACAGTACAGTCTCCAACATATCTCCTGTCCACCTGCTCGACTTACATAGGCTGGCCTATGTATGTATGAAAACCTGTTGCCCCTGAATCGCCCACTGGGTACGAAGTTAAATATGTCTTATATGGTGATGCACTGCACTGTTTTACAACTAATTCTTACAGTCATATGCCATGAGATACCCCCCTTACACACCTTTCTACCTTTATATAACATTTTGATCTTACAGTACCAAAACTAAATTTATCTTTACCACACATGTGTGCACAGTATCTGGAGAGAGTAATCACTCCTTCCTTGGAGAAGGAGAAGAGAAGAAGAAGAAGAATGAGGGAGTTTCGAGGGAGACTGGTAAATTTTGGTTCAAAATGAGGGAGTCTCCCTCCATATGAGGCAGGTTTGACAGCTATGCACATATGTAATTCAGTGTACAGAGAGTCATCGTTTTATTACTTACCCTTATCACCAGTCTTTGTGTATATTTTGGGATATTTCTTTCCTTCATTTTTCTGAGCTCTGCAAAATAATACAATTTTTCATCATGCATTACAAAAATGTATACTGATCTTGATCATTATAAAGCAGATAAATTCACTAAAAATTTAGGAATCTTATTAACATGAAAAAGAGATGAATAATATATAAAGAAATTCTTTCAAAACCTTTAATTTTCTTATGTTGTTGAATACGCTAGCTGTCAATAAATACAGTACATCACGTATTGTATAGATCAGTAAATCCCCATTTTTTTATATTCATGTATAGCCACTGTTTGAAGAACTTCATTTGATGTGTGCTACTGTCATATAACAAAAATGCTTTTACACTCACGCTAACAGTTTTGAATATGTAGCTAGGCCCCTAGATGATTGTCGACAGACAGAAACAAATCGTGACATATTGCAAAGGTTACATAAACCGAAAGTAACCGGAAATGCATTTTCGTATCTCCGCTTTGAAGAGCTAGTTTCACTTTATAGTTCATGTGGACATGTTCCTGTGAAACATGACAAAAATAGTTGTGTCCGCTCCTGGGAAAGTCATTTTACACGGAGAACATGCTGTTGTTTATGGAAAGGTACACGTCTATGAAATCTATTGAAGCCTGAATGATTGGTCGTGTATTGCATGTTGCGGACAGGTGTCCATGAATGTCAATAAACACCCGGCTAATCACTACTGAGAGTGGCTGATGAAGGGCACTATTCTTTTTCTGTTATACAATAATCTGCATATAACCTCTGGTGTATTGTCCCAGTTCCCCCGGCAACACTTTTTTTTCTGTGTCCAAAATAAATGTGAGGCTAGATTTTTGAAAGATTTTCCTCCATTTCATATGTGAATTTCTCCTCGAAATGTTGAGCAAGGTTTTCTATGGCTTCCCTTGAGCAAGCAATTTCAATACCTAAACGTATGGGCCTGATGATGTTGACCAAACAACACTGATTGCAGACAGATCAATGTTCAAGACTCACCAGGTTACTGACATACTTATTGAACGGTAATACTTTAGTAAGAGACTGGTGCATTTAACGCATATTTTAAGTTGGTGTAGGACATGTATATATTTATGTATATATAATTAATTAATGAAACAAATAATGGGCACCATTGATGTTTAATGGTTCAGCTTAAGGTGAGATCTGAATGACACACCACAAGTACATGTGTAAATGTCATACACTGAACTGAGTGTCAATAAATTCGTCATACTGGCTATATTTTAGAAGTAATTTCCTATCAGCCCGTTCACAGGTTGATTGACTGACTGGAGAGACTAGGGTCGCTTGTTTGCTCCCTAGTAAAAAATAATGGAGACTCATTTGCAGGGAGAGTTCAGTGTTTCATTCCCATTAAAAGTAAAGTGTAGTATTTCCATCACTACTTCCTTCCTGGACTTGACATATGTACTGTACAGCTGTGTTTCCATGGCTTATCACAGTGGTAATCATGATGGCATGTTTCCTTTGAAACATCACACAATTAATGATAAAGTATACATATATATGTGGCAAATTTTTATTGAACACAGGTTTTTCGGTCGCCTTCTAGCTTTGAGGGTCTGGAGCGGGTTTGATCCTCAGTAGAAGCATGCTATTCTCTTACCTGTTACAAACGGTGTCCATGGCCCTCCCTGTGGTCTGTCTTACAGGGAGTTAGAACTTTGGTTATGGTGTTTTAGGGCGAACACATTTAAAAAAAAGTGGAGTAGTGTGGCAGATTTTAATTGTGCATAGGATTACGATTGCCTTCTAGCATGGAGCTAGAGGGAATTTCCCTTTAGCTCAGTGATGGAGTATCCCCTGAGACTAGAAAGTCTGGGATCTCAGATTTTATCCCCAGTGACAGCACACTACCGT
This sequence comes from Mizuhopecten yessoensis, assembly GCF_002113885.1. Classification (NCBI taxonomy): domain Eukaryota; kingdom Metazoa; phylum Mollusca; class Bivalvia; order Pectinida; family Pectinidae; genus Mizuhopecten; species Mizuhopecten yessoensis. The sequence continues at coordinate 1,822,817 of NW_018408629.1, forward strand.
CTTTCCTGTTACATATATATATATATATATATGTGTAGTCTTATGAATTTATGTATGGTACATTTTTGTCACTTTTCAGAAAGCATTAGCAGCAAGTTTGAATCTCCGTACCAACTTGACAGTAAGTGAAAGGGGAGATAATCTCATTAACCTGGACCTGCCTGATATTGAAGTGAAGTTGTCCTTCCCATGTGGCCTTCTCTCTTCAAAAAATGATTCTGAAAAAGGTATGGTTTTTCCTGAAGTGATCACACATTTGTGTGTATGCATATGGTCAGGACCTTGATGACTTCTAAATGTACAATGTACATCACATTTCAAACTCCGAAATTTGATCCTAAGGATATCTGTCAATGCACTCATTCCTTTCTAGATGAAGAAGCTAAATGTACTTTGTAGACTATCATGTGTAAGAAAGGTTTTGGGAGTTGGTGTGCAGAAGTGAGTTTTGAATGAAGGTTAATGTTATTCAAACAAGTAAAAAAAACCTTGAAAGAATAGCTCTTTTCCTAGCAACATATTTGAATTCAGGCTTTACAATTTTGGTTGTCAGATCATTATAGAACAGTTTGTGAGGTGCATTTGGCTGATGTGTAGACAGACTTGAGTAAGATCTAGGCAGATTTCATGAATATTTACAAGTAATGATTCATGTGTATTCTGATGGATAAAAGGTTTCCCCTTAATTGCCATCAAATTGTTTGTTGTTGAATATATTTGACCTCAACAGGGATTTTCCTGACAAATAAGTTTTCACTTTTAAAGAAGCCAAAGAAGTTAGTGACCTCCCTTGTGATACGTAATTGATTTTGGCTGTCATTTCATGTTTTCAACTATCAGATATTTCAGTGGCAGACCCAGAGAGATTTGGTTGGGCTGATCAATCAACATTAATGTTATGTCTAGATCTCACCCTTTGTTCAGGAGATTTCCTCTTTCTTTTTGATATCTCTTTTAATCTCCAAACCTACCACAAAACAACTTCCCCCTTTTGAAGATTTTCTGTATCTTCTTTCCCTAATTGAAGATTTTTTTCTGTTTATCTTTACACTTATTGATATATAAATGGTTTTAATTAGTTGATTATATTTTTCCATAATTTCCAGAAAAATCCTATGTAAATTGGCAACTTCGTTTTAAGTTTCATCCCAAGAATTCTTGCAAAAATTGTTCACACAAAATCTCTAAAGAGAATGTCCCCATTTGGTTTTGGAGGATGACACCAATTCTTCACGACACCTTAGTCTCCAAATTTTCTTTAAAAATTATATTCTTCACATTTTTCTCATCTGCAATCGATTTAAAATTAAAAATCAGTCTCTGGGTCTGTTACAAATCTTTGACTGTTCATCCCAAAAGTGAAAACCATTAGATTAAATGAAATAATAATAATAACAATAATAATTTGAGGTTCTTAAATACTGCTTTATCACAACCTAGTTCATAGGTCGTCTCAAACGGTTCACAAATTATAATCTGTGGTTATAGGGCCTTCGTGTCCTACCGCTAGACTACCGTGCCTCCTACACATTTGTTATATGTACCAGTACATGATGTGTCAATTTCCTTGTTGTTCTCTAGGTGATGTTACAAGCCCAATGCCGGCCACAGAGGAAACTATTGAAACATTGAAGGAATTATCAGGTTTGAATGAGGATGCTACAAGGACACAGTGTTCAGCTGTCGTAACATTTCTCTATCTTTATACAGAGATATCAAAGGCTAGCAAGTGAGTAAAAGAACTAATGTTATATCTTGTGTATGTTTTAATCTGTTTTATTTTCATCAAAGTGTTATCTTCACAAGTTTTTGACTGAGGTGAATCTGTTAATTCAATATTACTGTGGTCATATTTTCATAATGTCTTGCCATGGCTTCCATAGAAAGTGTGAATTATCTCCCTTTTAGTGAAATTGAGATATAGCTTTTAATCCGGTAAATTTGTTTTATGAATGAATTTAATTGACCTTGTGAGCAGATGATGGAGCTATTCAATAATCATTTTCTTGCTAATTCTAGTATCAAAGAAAAACTCATGATTTATATCATTGTCGTATTGTTTTCTGTGCGTTATGTGTTTACAAACTTTAATCCTTGTTTTGTAAACTTTAACGGCCATTCTGTTGTGTTAGATTTAGCTTAAATATGCTGTGATGTAATTTTGAAGCAAAATAATAGCATAATGCAATTTTTGCTATTTTCTGTGAGTGAAAGTATATAAGTCACTTTTGCGTATCGCTGTTGAAACAGTTCAGGTGGCACAGAAATATTCCACAATAAACAAATGCTGTTGGACCGAACTGTAGGCAGAGTACATTAAGAATAATACATTCTACTTTCATGCGTCCACTAAATTATATAATGTATCTTAAATTTTATATGTGGATTGACCAAATTGTTTTATAAGGAAATAACACAAACTAGCAATAGTCAGCCTTTTAGTTTCGGTCAGACGCCTCTGGACCCCTTAATCTACATGTGCCGAATATTCCAGTGTCCCGTTTCAACTGGTTGAACCATATACGTGAAGGAGGCCTTACATTTTGTTTTAAAATAATTTATGTATGGAAGCTCATTGTTGTCACACTTAGTATGTCTGTTTGAACTTTTTGCTTCAATTGTTCTTTCTTTAACAAAAGATACAAAGAGAATTAATTAAGAAAGTTTTAATTTCCTTATTCTGAATTATTTTTGTGATATGATTTCAAGTTGTGTCTATTATCATAATTTGATGTAAACAGTTCAGTCTCAAGGAACAACTACAAAATAAGGGATATGTTTGCACTTTTAGAAAGTAAGGCCCATTGGACAGAAGTAAGTGTAATTGATAATCTCACTGATGAAGGTTCTCACGATGTTCATCCATTAGTCAGTCCATTGGACCACGGATTCCTCTTTGCTGAATCTGCTCGATCTTCACACCCTGATTTCCTGGAATAAGTTTTCAAGTCAAAAGATGAAAAGTCAGGATCACTGTAACTATTTTACACAATAACTTGAGCTGTTGTGGGCTGATTAAACAGAATCTTCACACACTGATATCATGCTGATATTGCTTGGATGAAATTGCTGTTCAGGTCTGGAAGACAAAAGTCCTCGTTATACTGTTTGATACTGTGAATCAAAATGTGCTTTCTGCACAATGGCTCAAGTTCCAGTTAGCAAAAAAACACTAAAACTTCATACACTGCTTCCCTGTTGCAATTTTTGAGAGGGATTTCTCTCAGTTCATTTAGGTTAAAGGTCAAGGTCACTTTGGCTTAAGAAAGAATCTTTGTTTTTTCCACACTAAGTTTTGTTTTTGTGGGCCAATTAAAATGAAGCTTAATAAACTGCTTACAAAAAATACTGGCTTGAAATTACTTTCCACTTATGAAGGTCAAAGGTCAAGGTCACTGTTATTATGATATAGCATTTTCACCTGCAAAAATACCAAAGTATAAAAAGTCAAACTTGACATCACATGACTTAAAAATGATAAGGGGATAAGTGTTGCTCCTTGCTCCGAATACTAAAATCAATTATAATATTTATCCCATTTCCCTGTCTTTTCCTTCCTCAGATGTCCATTACCTGCCATAGATGTCAGTGTACATTCCAAGATCCCTATTGGAGCTGGTCTGGGATCCTCCGCTAGTTATTCTGTCTGTTTAGCTGCTGCACTGTTACAGCTAGGAAACCATATTAACCAATCACAATCTAGATCACATACAGAAACTGACCAATCAAATCAGTCATCATGGTCACATGATGACACTGAACTGATCAATAAATGGGCATTAATAAGTGAAAAAATTATGCATGGCAACCCATCAGGGGTGGATAACTCTGTAACAGTCTATGGTAAGTGAATTTGCTTCCTTTCCTTTTAAGATTTTATTGAAAGATCATATCTGAAAAGCAAACCATATCTTACGAAACTTTTATGAGAAATACTTTAAGATGAAATAAACAAAATATAATCAACAAGCTTGGGAAGTGTTCTGACAGTAAAAAATCACAGAGGGGCTAACCCAGATACGAACCCCGAACTTCAGTCTGCTGAACTGTCAATTGAGCTACCTGGTTGACGGAAGTGTCATGGACCAATTTTTCTACAGTTATATATTTGAACGGAAGATAAGGGGAGGTTACTGTTTACAGGAAAAAAGGCCACAGTGCAGTGGGACAGGGATCATTAATTCATATAATACTTTTCTTAATACTCCATGATTAATGGTTTCTTCTTGCAGGTGGGGCCATAGAATTTAAGAAAGGCAATATCACAAAGTTATCACAGTAAGTAATTAATAATCTCGTCGAATCCTATAGAATACATATGACTGATTTAAATGTGCAGTGTAGGATGATTAAAAAATCCTCAAGTAACTTGTTACTTACACGTGTATTCTAAGAATCAATTTTAGTGGTGGTCTAGTGATCCAAGATCATCAAACTATTGAAAAAAAACCATGTATATGTTCTTAAGCAGTGGTCCAGTAGACCATCAAAATTACAGTTTTGGTCTATTTATGAACATGTCTATTACAAGATTTTATATTTATGGAATTTACAGAGTGGTCACCTGCCATTTTCATTAAGCTTATATATATGTTTTACCTATTATAAAGGATGTGGTACATAGAGGTCCCCCAACAAGTGATATGGTTTATTATGTCTCCCCTTTGAATGAAGGGAGACATATTGTATTAGTACTGGTTCTTCTTCTTCTTCTTTAATATATATTCTTCTTCTTCTTCTTCTGGTCCTTCTAATCGCAGCTTGTCCAGGCCATAACTTTTAAATCATCATAGTTATATTGATGAAACTTTACGTATGCATGCATCACCCACAGAAGGTGGTGCAGTGCACTGGTTAGTGGTAGTAGGTCACAGTGACCTTCACCTCAAGGTCAAAGGTCAAATAAGTGCAGCATTTTAGAGTAAATTCTTGTCCGGCCTGTAAATTTTAAACCATTAAAGATATCTTGATCAACCTTGAAGTATACCTGCATCACCCACAGAAGGTGTACAGTGCACTGGAACTAGGTCTCGTGCAACACTATATACAGAGTTATGGACCTTTGTTTATTTTTATTACCAAAGTTTGTCCAGAGTATAAGTTCCATGTTATTTCACCTACATTGACCAAACTTACCATATTTATGTATCTTGGGAAGGTGGAATATCTCGCACTAAAATCAGGTTTTGAACCCCACTATATACAGCGTAATGGCCCTTTGTTTATTTTTAATACCGAAGTTTGTCCACGGCATAACTTCCATGGTATTTCACCTACGTTAACCAAATTTGCTATAGTTTTAATGTATCTTTGGAAGTAGGAGTGTCGTATTCTAAATTCGGGTCTCTTGCCCCACTATATAAAGAGATATGGCCCTTTGTTATTTTTTTATACCGAAGTTTGTCTTTTGGCTAATAAGGGGAGACATATGTTTTTGTTCACAAAAACAAAATCTTAGTCTAACTTACAAATTGTATAAAGACGTGAGGTTTACAGTGTCTTTTACAATTTGACAATTAACTTAAACTATCGTGAGTTAGATATACATGTGTATCATCCATCACAAGTTTAAGTTTCTCCTACTACAAATATGTTTTTCTTGGGAATACATTATTCCTGTTTCTGATCGGGGGGAGAAATTACCATGAACTATGACGTCCCAATGGAAGATGACGTCACAAAGCATTGTTACCTGATATCATAGTAAGAAGATTGACAAATGAAATAGCGTCTAGGGTGTTGCCTACTAGCTAGTGGGTAGCCAAATATCTTCATCAACTCCTAGCAGGTTTATGGGTCGGGAGTGAGCAAACCTATAGTGGTCGTTGGAGAAATTTAGTTAACAGGTCTTTACCTCATAGGATTGTCACAGTTACTGGTGAGCTGTGTAAACTTTTTTCAATGTCCTCTTTATTTTCTCATTTGAATCTAACCAAATCATAGACTTGCCAAGTCTAGTTTAAATATGTAGGGGTGAATGAGTTAAGTTAACATTACCGATGGATAACAATTTTTTAATGGCGATGCAGTGATTTTTTCGGGTGAATTTAGGGCCTTATGAAGGCCCCATCCCCTAGATATTTTCTGCTATATTTTCCGAAATCAATGTAAAATCACTTTATTTTCCTCAAATCATGCTTTCTGTGTGCAATGTTTTCTCAAAGTCACAAGGCAACAGGCCCCTGTGGAAAGGAGGTAAAAAATAACCCACTGCAACGAGATACCAAACAAAAGATAATACACCAATATTTTGGTATGTTAATGTTTTAATGACATGGAAAACCATGCTATCTTACAGTGGCGGTATGTTGCTGTTATGCCTACCATTTCAAATAAAAATGACCTTAATGAAATTGTCAATTTAATAAAATAATGAATTTTGTGAGTAAATTATTGTTCTTTTATGCATTAATTTTACAGTTTTGGAAAAACCTCTGAAACTTAGGAGGACCGTCTGAAAATAATATTTGGGGTTTTATTCTCTTCTAAGGTAGTCACATGTTAAATTTTCTCATAAGGAAAAATATCGCTAATGTGTTAATAAGAGAATATCTTAAGTTGATTTTTTTTCTATAAAGCGATGTTTTAAAACGTATTTCTTTTTCAATTGTTTCAGGTTAAGTAATTTCAATTTCAAATGTTTTTCAGAATGCCAGAAACAAAAATTTTGCTAGTGAACACAAAAGTGCCAAGAAATACCAAAACCATGGTGGCTAATGTCAAAACAAAGTTTGAAAAGGTAAGTTAAGTATGCAAATACTTACAGCAAAGTTTGGTGGCTGGTATCTCTTTGTGTGATTTTCTCATGTGTCATCCCTTGAAGGCTAGCATGTGTTATTGTTAACTTACCTGACGCGAAGTGCCTGTGAGCTTATAAGGTGTGGTGTGTAAACCGTCATCTGTCATTTGTCAACTTTTTCTTTGAACGACTTCCTCTCAAGAACTAGAGGACCTAGGACCTTGACCTCTTTGAAGGTCACAGGAGTAAAAGGTGTAAAATCTTTAAACGACTTCTTTCTAATAACAAAGAGTGCCAGGGTGATCATAGTTGGCCAATAGCATGCTGGAACAGAGTAGTACAAAGTCTCATCAAAGCAATGACCTTGACCTACTTGAACAAATTAAGTTTGAAGTATACTTAAACTACGATGACTCAGCATTGTATATAAACTGAGAGTCTGGCTCCCACAAGTACAGCAGGATAGGGCCCAATAAAAGAAACCAGAGAAAAATCTTTAAATTCCTACTCCAGTACGGATAGCAGGTGAGCAATACAGGCCCTCTGAGCCTTTTGTCCTTTCAGAACCGTAGATAACCAAGGAAACATGAAAACATTCTCATGTGAATTTGTATTCTGTGATTTAATTATACATATGATTGCAGTTGCCTTCTAGCTTTGAGCTAGAGGGGATTTCCCTTTAGATTAATCGGTAGAGTGATGGACTGGGAAGCTAAGGGTTGCAGGTTTGATTCCTGGTGAAAACATGTTACTTTTCTTTCCTGTTTCATTTCTTTTCAATTTCACACCAATATTTACAATAAAATATAAGTCAGTTGGTTTTGAACAGAAATTGTCTTGAGAACAATTTTATAGAATTTATATTTGCTATGCTGATAACCTCTCCTTTGAAGATAACAGAGCCACAAAATTTGACTTCAAAGCTTGTCAATTTTACCATTTTGCTGCCTTGTGAATCTTTAGATGTACATCAAGATCATCCACAAGGTGGCTCAAACAGAGCCTTCAATTTTGTTATCAAAGGTGGGGTCAACATTTGGCCCCCTCTTTGATTTCTTTTATTCTTTTGCCATATGCAGATACATAAAAATGATCAATAACTGCATAAATGATTATTCATAACTACTACTGATAACCGCAGTGGACCTCCTTGTATAACACCAGGTTGAGTGGCGGTGATATCCTAACAAAATGGCAGATAAATGTCACAGGCGAATGTTATTTTGAAAATGAATTATGATATTGTCCAGTGTATAAAATTAATGCTATTTTGATACTAAATATGTCAAATTGGTATACATGAAGTAAGCGTAGTGATACTTTTAATTAGAAAAACATGCAAAATTTTCACAAAATTTAATATATAATCAACATTGTCAACTTGCATATATATAGTTACAGTGGTAGTCTATATTTTAAACTTTCCATATATGTATTCTGTCTACTGAATCATTTTTATGTAATATAAAAACAGGTAAAGTACTTTATTAGCATGCCCAACTTCACATAATCTTGAAGATTTGATTATCAATATTTATTATGGTAAATACCGATACATTTTCTGTAATTTCATCCAGGTATTATTATCCCCCGCTTTCACCGAAACAGGGGATTTTAATTTGGGTTTGTCCGTCTGTCTGTCTGTCTGACTGTCTGTCACGCTTCGTTTTAGTGCAATAACTACAACAAATAATAACTGATTTCCTTCAAACTTGGTCACAGGGTTTAATGCCTTAAGGGCTCGACCAAGATCGATGACCACTTTCAACGGACCCCATTTGGTGGAGTTATGGCCCCTTGAATAACGTAAAACGTCATTATCTGATGCGCTTTGTTTCCGTGCAATAACTACAACAAATGTTAACCGATTTTCTTCAAACCTAGTCACAGGGTTAAATGCCTTAAGGGCTCAGCCAAGTTAAATGACCACTTTCAGCAGACCCCATTTGGTGGAGTTATGGCCCCTTGAATAACGAAAAACGTCATATTTGCCGTTTCTGTTCATTAACTCTCGCAAATATTATCCGATTGCCTTCGAACTTAGTAACAGGGCTCAACGCATTAAGGGCTCAGCCACATTTACAACAACTTTAATCGGACTCCATTTGGCAGAGTTATTGACCCTTGATTAACGAAAAACGTCATTATCTGCAGTTTCCGCTTAATAACTCTAGCAAATATTAGCCAAATTCCTTCAAACTTGATAACAATGTTTGTGTTCCTCTGTCTTTCCACCCATCTTGGGCACTCTTTTGATTTTCGTGTGATAATTGCTGCAGATATTGTTCAAATGTTTCAACCGAATTCTGTATGCACATTCAACTCTACTAGTAAAGTTTACCAACCGATGTGATTAGTGCATATTTACGGATAATCAATGAGGTATAGGTTGTTTTTTTTTCTTCAAGTTTCAAGCCATACATTATGTCTCAACAGCACGATACTCACATGTTTAAACCTAACCTCAATAATGTTAGCCTATAATATGTCCTGCAAGCGGGGGATATAAATTCCACATATTTGCTTGTTTTTTTTTCATTCTGATTTTTTTTTTTTTCAAAGTTATGGCCCTTTGTTGAAAAATTCTTGTCAGAACATGTCCTCCAAAACTAAGGGGTCAATTTCAACGAAAGTTTTCAGATATGATAATTTCAACCTGATGGTGTGCATCCAGGTAATTTTTTTTCAATCTGACCCATTTTTTCGGATTAATGGCCCTTTGTTTAAAAATACTTGTCCTGACAACTCCTCAAAAACTATGGAGCCATTTTCACCGAAAGTTTACAGATATGGTAACTGCCCCCTGACATTATGCATCCAAACAGTATGTTTTCATTGCGAACCTTTAAAAAGGAGTTATGGCCTTTGTTGAAAAAGAACCTTTGTCTGCCAAATAAACTACTTGGCCAATTTCAATGAATGTTTACAGATATGGTAATTACCTCCTGATGTCATGCACCAGGGTAAATGCTTAAGGGTAGTACTTTTTTCATTTTAACCCTTTTTAAGGAGTTATGGGCCTTTGTTAAAAATCTTTGTCTTGACAACTCTTCCTTAACTACTAGGACGACTTCAGCAAAACTGGTTCATCTAGGCTAACAAGATTTGTTAGGGAAGTATGTGTTGGCATGGGGAGGGTATACAGGAAGTATATCAGTGACAATATAATTAAANGGGGGGGGGGGGGGGGGGGGGGGGGGGGGAGACTATGGATTGCTTTGCATAGCTCTGCCTTAGTGAGCCTTTAGCTTACAGTTCTGGTTTATATACATGTAGGAGCGGGGGTATTAGTTAGTTTTTGGCTTACAGCTCTAGTTATTATTTTATTTTGCCAATCGCCCATTCATTAAAGAAACTATAGAGGAATATCACATTATTTTATATCGTTAACTCTAAACAAATAAAGCAAGGAAAGGTATCCTTGTCTGACTCCCCATACAAACATTTTATTTCAGCACATTAGATTTTTGTGACCTTGAACGAAGGTCAATGTCATCAACGTTTACAAAATTTAAATCCATTCACATGAACATGGAAAAGTGGAAAGAAAGCTATGTTTTTCTTTATTTGAATCAAAAGTGTTATATGACAAATTTACTAGTAGTCAATTTCTTGAAATTCCTGATGTTGATTTTTTTTTATTGGTAGTCATCTTTTAAGCAAGTATGAAAAATAGACTCGTTTTAGAACTATGTAAATTAAAGTGTCGAAAATAGAAATTTTCTCATTAGTGATGAAATTTCACATACTTTTCTGCTTAAATCTTCAATAAAAAGAACAATTCTTTATTGAAATAGTGTAATATTCGGTTTCAAAATAACAGTTGGAATATGTTGCACACAATAATGATATAATTTTATAGTAATTGTGTCATTTATATGCTCTAGGAGGAATTGTAGTATCGCACCTTTAACAGCCACACAGGTGTAAGTCAATGAGGTCCCATTTATCCTTAAATGAATTCTGAAACTAACTGTTCCTGATTTAAGTTTCCTATACCCATACCTTTTTGTATTTATCTTGTTTTAAAATTCCAAGCGGGGGCCGATACTAATGCTAAATCTCAATAGGCCCTTACCCTACCCTTTTCAATTCAAGGGTGAAACGTTAGATCTGTGTATCAAGAGTGAAATTCTTGCATTTCAAAGAAGGGAACTTTAGGTTGGCACTCCAAGAGTCAGTCTGTCCAATCATCGCTTTGTTGTAAGCGTATCTCATAATCTTTGTCAACTACAGCTGCCAAGTTTTGTATGCGTCTACCTCTTAGCTAAATAGGATGATGGATTGTTGCATATGAAAATAGGCTCTTATGCCCCATATTATTTACATAGTTAAGCCCTTTTGTTCATTTTGATGTCAAAACTTTTCCAGGGGTTGGAGACTATAGATTGCTCAAGATATTTTGCCTTATTGTTTGTAGTATGAGGCCATTGTAGGACCAGTAATGGATGCTATTGACACCTTGACAACAAGGAGCATTGACACCAACAGTAAACTACTGGACAATGGTCATCTATCATCGTCACTCTACAAGGAACTTGAGGTTGGTAAACTTTTTACTTTAAACAACTTCTTTTCAGTAACAAAGAGGTCAAATATGTTTAAAACCTTTAAGCAACTATTTGGCCAGTAACATGCTGGGATGAAGGGCTACCAAATTTGTTCAAATGAATGACCTTTGCCCATTTTCAAGGTCACAGAGGTCAAATATGTTTAAAACCTTTAAACAACTTCTTTTGAATAACCAAGGGGCCTAGGGTGATGATATTTGGCCAGTAATATGCTGGGATTAAGGGCTACCAAGTTTGTTCAAATAAATGACCTTGACTTATATTCAAGGTCACAGGGGTCAAATATGTTAAAAACCATTAAACATCTTCTTCTGAATGTTCAAGAGGCCTAGGGTGATGATATGGTTACCAACTTTGTTCAAATGAATGACCTTGGCCCATATTCAATGTCACTGGGGTCAAATATGTTGAAATCTCTTAACAACTTCTGAATAACCAAAAGGTCTAGGGTAATGCTATTTGGCCAGAAGCATGCTAGGTTGAAAGGCTATAAAGTCTGTTCAACTTAATGCCCTTGATTGACTTTCAAGGTCACAGGGATCATATGTTTAAATCAAACACTGATATTTTGCCTGTAGCTGTATTTAGTTCACTCTTAAGATTACAAGTGCGAGATTAATACCAGGTGAGAGATTCAGGCCCATTGGGCTTCTTGTCTCATTTTCATAGAAATCCATCCTCAATAATCCAGGGGTTATATCCTCACGTTCGCTCTCTGCACCCTGACCAGTTGCTAGGGCTGATACCTGTCCTTTGAAGATTACAAAGGCTACAAAGCAAGTCAATTTTACCATTACCCAACCGCGAGGTACTTTTCATGAACTTCAAAGGATCAAAATAGTCTTCTCGTCTCATCCACAAGGTGGCTTGCACATGTGCAGAGCCTTTGATTTTGCTATGACATATTCCAGGGGTGTAGAGAGAGTGAAAGTGAGCATAACCCTGTGAGTATCAAAATTAATAGAAATAGTGACATCTCAATTATCACTGTCAGTTTGGTAGTACTGTTCAGTTCAACATGATAATAAACTTGTGTGAATCGTTTTCGACTTCCCCCTTCTCAGGTGTGAGTGTTTACGTATGTGATACAGTTGGTTAATGGTTGATCAGTTAAGGGGCTGTTTAACCCATTCTCCCCTAAAGTCACACTTGAACCTTACCAACTCAAAGACTGGGCAAGTCCAGTTTAAATATGTAGGGGTGAATGAAACAGCTCTGTATATATAGTGGGTTCCAATATGTGTTAAGCAATACTTTCAATACATGTGTTATGTGAGCTAGGTGTTTTCTTGTTTATATAGTCTATAGAAATGGAGAGGTCTCAACTCAAATTACTGACAATAATTACAAACATCAGATCTGCTAAACTCCATGTATAACTAGGTATGATGTTGTTATGAGGTAAGGGAATGTAATGGTTAAGGGTTTTACTATTACGGAAATAATTTATATAGGTCTAGCCCGCTATTTAGTCTATTTGACTCTAATAACCGTGTCATCTCTATAACAACATAACAAATTTGTTAAAATGGAATAAAATTAAGGGTTTTACTATTTTCTGTAAATGTTTACAGATCATTATCCTATACAGCTATCTGTCAGCTTCTCTAGAGATATAATCGACCACCTAATTTTCACAAGTGGAAATGATAACTACGTAATATATGAGTTATGCACGTAACAGCCAAGATGCCTGTGTAATCAGTTATAGCTGTGGGAACCGTACTAGCTCTAGGTCTGATCATTTTTATTCTATTTTTCAATTTTATATTATTGGACCTGGAGCTTTAGTTCCTGTAGCTAGATCAGTTAAATCTAGTTATCATTTAGAGACGAAAAATCCAAGATAATTAGAGTTCTACTTGAGATTTTACAAGCATACTAACCAGTTTAAATATTTTAAGAAAAAAATTAACCTAATTGGCGGATGATAATTAAAATAATTTTCATGCAATTAAACTTTAAATAATTAAAATCATCACTTAAAAAAGTTATTTTATTCAATTTTGACAAAAATTAAATGATGTGAACAATTTTCTTGGTGTTTTGCAGGATCTTATAGACATGAACCAAAACCTGCTGAGAACCTTAGGGGTCAGTCACCCTAAACTGGACAGAGTATGTGAGATCACTGCGGCCAGTGGTCTCCACGCCAAATTAACAGGTGCTGGTGGTGGAGGATGTGCTTTTTGCCTTATCAGACCAGGTGATGGCTCAATATGTGATTGTGGAAGATTTTAATTGTACATATGATTACAGTTACCTTCCAGCATCGAGCTAGAGGGACATTCCCTTTAGGTCAATCGGCAGACTGGGAAGCAGGGTGACGTGGGTTCAATCCCAGGTGGAAGCACACTGCTCTCTTTCCTGTTAAAAATGGTGTCTGTGGCCCTCAACACATTTAAATGGGGGAGGGTGTGTGTGTGTGAAGTGTGGCAGATTTTAATTGAACAGAAATTGAATAGGACTATGGTCACCATCTAACTTCGAGCTAGAAGGAATTTCCTTTATCTCAATCGGCAGGCTGGAAAGATGGGGGTTGCCGGCTCGCTCCCGGTGGAAGCACTCTTTTTATATGATTATACTGTAAACTGTAATTAATAGTACACGTTGTTGGATTCTCCCTCCTGTGAGTTATTTACCTGTTTTTTAAATTTCATCTATTATTGAATTTGTACCTCTAAACAAAGACATCATGAGAGAAAATGAGAGAGGTTTATTGCTTGTTTCAAAGAACTGTCTTATCTGGTAGTCTTCAATTTTAAAAATGATGTCTTAAATTTTTACTTTTAGTACTGGAAGTGAAGTAACGCCTATTTTATTTTATTTTTTTAAAAAGCCTTATCTAATATTCACTTGTATTTGTACATTTTCAGGAACTCCACAGGCGGTTGTCAGGGAAGTGATGTCACAGCTTAAAGTAGAAGGCTTTGAATGCTGGGAAACCAATATATGTGGTCAGGGGGTAGTTAGACACTGGACAAACCAATATATGTGGCCAGGGGATAGTTAGACACTAGACCAACAGTGAACATGAAAACATTCCATCTAAATCTGTACTGGAATAAATACTACTAATTTAATTTGCATAAGAAAGAAGGAAAGAGAATTTGTTAGAAAATGTAAGTGATGAAACTTTGAAATTAGAGCGGGGATGGGTATTGCTGAACACTTAATGGAAAAAGTGCATTTACCAGCTCATATGTGTATGATAACATATCTTACCTATAAAACGTTATTTCTACTTATTAATATTGTGTTTGAGTTTGAGGGAGAAATAACGTCATTATAAGGTGCATTCTATTATTTAACATGTACAAAGTTACTGAACCAGTCGGCATCAATGAACACCATGGAGGGCATTACTGGACAATTCTTTTATACTTTAATAAAATGTCCACCAAAGGTCCTTAAATTGAATCAAACATACCTTAAATAAATATGTCAGATACTTCAAGGACTGTATCACCGATGGTTGCATTTCACTTATCTCCAAGTGCAATTTAATCAATCTTCATATTTATCGTTATTTCCTTGATTTAGTTGTAAACATTATATAAGCCATCATAATGTGTTCCGCTAGGATGATGTTTTGGGCTTGTGCAAGTCTAATCGTAGTAATGGGAGGGAACTTACTTGATTCATGTATTTTTGACCTATTTTTTATCATTATGAAATTAATTACAAGAATATGTTATACAAAGTAACACAATTTTCAAAAGTTACAGAAAATTTTCCAAACATATAACATAACTATCATCAATATATCAATGTTCCATATACACATCATACTTCAAATAAACACAATGTGTCATCTTAACACAGTGTTCCATATTTGCAATTTAACACAGTAACATTATGTTCCATAGTTGCAATTTAACACAGTAACACAATGTTCCATAGTTGCAATTTAACACAATAACACATTGCTCCATAGTTGCAATTTAACACAGTAACACAATGTTCCTTAGTTGCAATTTAACACAGTAACAACCTGTTCCATATCACAATTTAAAATAGTAACACAATTTAACAAAACATTCCACATTAAACCAATGTTCTGATAGTATATTTTCCCATAGAAACACAATGTTCCAGGGTAACAGAAGTATTACAGTTATTCTATGTTACTAAGTAAAAGTGTTTTACAGTTACACTGTACTCAAAAGGAACATAGTGTCCATATCGACAGCATATTTCGCAGAAACAAAATATTCAACACAATGCTCCAGATACATTCCACAATATTACCATGTTCCGTAGATACACAATTCCATGGTAACACCATCTTCCACAATATTACCATGTTCCGTAAATACACCATTCCATGGAAACACAATCTGCCACAATATTACCATGTTCCGTAGATACACAATTCCATGGTAACACAATCTTCCACAATATTACCATGTTACGTAGATACAAAATGTACACACTTCCATGGTTACATAATCTTCCACAATATTGCCATGTTCCATTGAAGCACAATCTTATACATCAACTGTTAACACAATATTCCATAGAAACTGAATGGTGAGAACAAGCTGTTGTCTCAACTAAATGTATAAAAATAACAATAGCAAAGAGATCGAAATGCTTTTTATTCGTTTATGTTATATTAAGAAAATATGAACACCTCGGACCTAAGAAGAGTTGAAACTTTTGAGTTGCTTCAAAGTCATTTATTTGAAAGTACTGATATTGAAAACTTTATTTTGAACTGTGTTCACATCATATCATGAAGTATATGTCACTACCATTTTGATATTTTCATACTGTTCAGTACTTGAACTGAAATTTGTCTATTATTCAATGACATTTTGTAATGTATGGAACAGTCAGGGAGGAATATATGGTTTTAACTGGTTCACTGGTCAATCTTGTCAAATTTACTTGACCGTGTCAGGGAAAAGTAAATAGATGAAGTCATTTTTTATTGTTTTAGTAATATTGTAATGTAACAAGGTTTGCATAATGTGGATATGTTTAATTTCAGCCGTAAGTAGTGATAACATGACGTGTTTCTTTGGTACAATGTAATAGCATATTATTGGTTTCCCAGCTCCTATGTACGTCCGTATATAAACAGCAGAGTACTGGCAGCTCCCGTCCCTCCTACTAACTGTCTCGGGCCTTTATCTTTGACATAGTCTGCGGCCATTTGCATATGAGCGTCATCATATGGCGCCATGCCTGCATAACAGAATGCTGCCCATCCCTGAAAGAAAAGAATACTTTCAATTATCATCTTTATTTGAACCACAGGTCAGTTCTAAAAACATTCCAGGGCATTGAATGATTTTTTTTTTATTTAGTTACATTGTATTTTGTTTTTGTTCAAGAAAATGATCTATTTTATTTTTATAATTGCCACAATCATACAATAAAATGTTTATGATCGGTATTTTTTTTGTTTTTAATTACTTGAAACTGCTTGGTAAATAGCTAGATATTATATACATTTTATATAGAAAAATGCATTAAACAGAGTGAGGATTGACTGATAAAAACGAGATATGCCTCGTTTGCTACTCTCCTTCCTTTGAAAAGTGCTAATCACGCATATATATTACATTGGTTAAGTTACAGTTTCAACAAACGAACATCGGACGTCTATGAAGTTTCAACAATGAACTGATATTGCAATATCCTGTAAACGTTCCTGTTTTAGCGCACTCAAATTTTAGCGCAATATTGAATTTTGATAGATTAGCGCATTTATGAACTTGTGCATCAAGAAAAAATGTAACAAATACATCTTTTTTTTCCAAGGCTAATAACACTAGTTTATCATGCGTTTGTGTAACAATCTTCCAAAAAGTCCATTAATTATCAGGATGCGGACCTGCCTCGTTTGTATTAAATTTCAAAACTTCAAGAGAATCATTATAAACAACGTTTTATTGCTGACTCTACTAGTAACTAACTGCATTTAGTAGTACCATTAAATCATGGTTACAGTCCTAATGTGACACTGCATAATTCTGAAGAGGAATATATGGATGTGAATGTAAAGAATTCTTTTGGTCAATCTTGAAAATCCTCTCATGAAGAATTTTTCTTCTGTTAGAACTTTACAATACCATTCCTGTATCAAACTATAGGAACGCATTAGTTCTTTGATTACCACAGCGTTCTTTTCCAAAGGTAAACAGATATGGTTGTACATTATTTTGGAGCATATTATATGAAAAACATATCAAAGGCCAAAATGATAAGATATAATGGGGTTGAATTTGTGAGCATCATTTAATTCCTTGTTTACAATATTTTTGTTGAGATCGATGGCAATTTTAAATCAAGGACGCTACTGACTTTCATACATCAGCTGCTTAAGGATTAAGAAAAAAATAATCACAAGTTTAAGAGCTAGAGATTCATTGGGGCGCCAGACTAAAGGCATGTCTCATAAACCGGCAGCACAGTTCTACTGAAATCTGTCAAACATTTTGAAACAACACGTAGCACTGTTCTTCTTAAATATGTCAAACGTTTTGGAACAAAGAGCAGCACAGTTCTTTTCAACGTTAGAAAATATGTGTTTGTTATCTTCATAACTACTTACTACGGCTATGTAATCTTGTTGTAAAATACAGAATAAGGCAAACAATTGCTCCTTTTCCATTTTTCTGGTGATTCTAAAGTGTATATATTTTTTTGGCACGAAATTATAGCGTCAATATGTAAGGGGGGGGGGGGGGCACATATCTGATAATTAGAAAAAGAACAGAGAAACTTTCAAACATAAAAGACGACATCAGCACAATATCAGGGCTGCTACATGTATGTTTAAAAGTTTCTTGCACTAATGATTATAGCATCATTAGACGCATAGTAATGGAAACGAAAGTGTAGGAAGGTTGCTTTCAATTAACAAGTCTTGTTCATAGAACATACAGAGTGGTTCTCTACTCAACAAAGCTGTCAGCGCTTATGGTGGAGTCGATTATTACAATATGTACAGCAATGAAAATGCAAGCGTCAGAATATCATTTGCTATTGAACATGCTTATTTAAAAGAAAACGAAAATCAAATCTGGAAAGCTAAGGATATGAAACCGTAGGCATCATAGTGGACTACTACATGTACATGCACCAATGGAAAACATAATATATCTACATAGCTAGAGAAATGAAATCGGGGCTTATGGTGACAACTACTGCCTGCATCACTATGTAATCACTTTGCTGATCATTTAAACGATCTTATCCACGATAGTTTCATTATTATTTTAAGGTAAATTGACGAATTCAGCATATTGAACTGCACAGTGTCACTGTTTTAATATGAAAATGCGAAAATGGAAATCAAAACTATGATAGTCTCAAAATCAATATTACAAGAAAAAGTAGTTATATCTCGTTATCACAGATAACACCAAGGTGAGAGGTCGGAGTGTTCTTACCGAGTCTAGTTTTCCCATATCACTGGGATTCGTCAGGTGGTAGTCTGGTGCAGTTTCTGGATGGATGGCTTGAGTACATGAATTTTTAATATGTGATGCCCAGTCCTGAAGAAAAAAAAACATGACAAAATCAGTGAATGATTAAATTAATACTGAAAGAAAGATACCACAGTAACCAAATAATAATAAACCTGAAATAGTCGACGAGAATATATAGCAGCAGGACATGAGATGATATCAAGACAAAAGGAAAGAAAAAATGGATCCGTGTTCCCTCAAAAGAGAGGGAAAATACCTATGAAACAAAAGGAAGTAAAACCAGATGCTCGGGAAAGGTGGGCGTGTCCTTCACCAAATGTGGCACCTGTCTTGATATCTTCAATAAAACAAGAGATGTATGGAGTCACCTTAGACCTGATCTACAAAGAAACACAGAAATTAATGGGTTTTAATTATGTGCCCCTCTGGTTGTACATTGTTTTAGACAATGAGAGCGTTTTGGCCTCTTAGTATCGCCGATGAGTAGAAGGACGAACTAGCTGTATGATGTAGCTTAATCCCTTGTTTGGCAAACTGTATCTATTACCAAATCTTAAAGGTTCAATCACCTCTGTGTGCGTGTTACGTTCATCAAATGTTTTTGTCAGTGTGGCCATATTCAATGAATACTAAATTGTTTAATTCTTCAATAAATAAAAGTCTATGAGTATCGTTACTATGATGCTAACTCACTAACAAAATATATCTAGACCTCTCATCATTTCTGTAGCAGTCGATGTATGTTCAGAACACGGATTGATGAAAACATCCATTGCCGTCTCCGTGACCAGGCAAGTTTTCATGGACAAGACAAGTCTTGTAATGTAAACATCAAGATGCCTTAACGTGAAAATCACATATATCGACACTCTTAATACCCATCAGGGTTGATTAATCTCTCCTCCTCTTACTAATACTAACTACTTTTTGCAGGCTTTCTAGATTTAACAATTTACTTTCTCCCTTACTTTTCCATACCCTTTAGGTCACTCTCTACACCAAACCCTTCTCTCCTCACACGTTTAGCTAGTCGCGCCAGCCCTCTACCTCCACGAGAGACATGGCTTTGAAATCAATACTATGATAGTTATCGCCACATTTTCCCCAAATGATAGACATGGTTACAAGGCACGATCTTGCATAAAGTCTCATTTGCCATGGTAACGAAGTCACAGGTTTAAATTCAATCTAATCGTTTCTGTTGAGGATGAAGATTAAATCAACACTTATCTCATTGGGAACATATTTCTATTTACCAAAGTACTTAGTGAAGTAATGAATCATACACCTATATCACCATTTCTTGCAATGTATATGGCCAATTATAAGCGTTCTTAAAACGCGTTGGTGGTTCGTGACATGACGTAAATAGCTAGTTATTATGTATCCCTAACTTTCTCAATATACAAGCGTTATGGCTCTGGAAAGATTTTGAAGGAATGGGAAATTACTACTTTATATGTAGTTAAAGGACAATGCTGTATTTGTGGTACTCATGCACTAGAACCATAGTACACGTATATACCGAAGCGTCAGGTCTAGGTTCATTAAAGCATATTGCCATTGCTTTGGTAAGTTGTGTTTACCAAGCATAATTCGATGTCATAATTTTATTGCGCTGCTTAATGAACCAAAAGAGACATTTAGTGCAACAAAATTAATTTGACTTTCAATGAAACATCTTCCTCCGTATCTGTTAGTAATTACTACTTATTATTCGACATTTTATATAGTGCAATATTTAGTTAGACAAAGCACTTTACAATAGTTCTACACATACAATCAATTACTATCAATAATACAACATGAGGACCTCGCATTAGATTAAAGACTGCTATGAAAGAATCTATTGTACAGAAAACACATCTCCCATATATAAAGGGAATGCATAGGGCGAATACATTCAAAGGATTCGAGATAAAGAATTTTTAAAAATGGCCCCTCATACAGCAAACGCATATTCTGTAAAAAAAATGTTATATATCAAACATTCTGGTATTGCTGAGTGTCTTTTAGAAATGAAACATATACCTTATAGATAAACAGGTTAAGATCAAACACATTTCTTATGTATACCAGTTATTTTATAGATAGATCAAACACATCTGTTATAGATCAAGTATCTCGTATAGAGGGATAACGTTTTTATAACGATTCTATTGTTGGAGAGAACCCATCTCAAGCACATAAATACGAAATAATGAACTGACCTGGTCCATCCAGTACTTTGACGCCGCGGTGATGGGTATAATCTGAATACCAATAAGACATGCATGTCTCATAGGAAAAACATTAGGTGCGCATGGCCAGTTCAGCGTGTAAACGTAAAAGTTGTCTTCAGCTATCTGTCCTACCGCTCCGTACCCTCTGATGATTGGTGGAAAATGAGCCTCGTTGTGATTCCGCACGTGAAAGTACTCTCGCACGGATTCAATCTCCGTGGCAAGTGTCACCTGACCAGTCTTCTTCATAATGTCGTCATTGTAAGCATCTCCCAACGCAGCGAGACCATGGTAGCAGTTCAATCCCTACAACAGAATTTGTTTGTTAGAAACGAAAGAAAGATATTTTCTACTTAATGATAAACCTTGCTGTTTCGATTTTATAAGATGAAAACAGATTCAAGAAAAACTAATGAACAACAGGCAGATATATCGTTTTCTGACTGTGTTAATGAAATTGCTGACCAAGGCACGTATTCATGAAATCCTTCTTGTGCTCAAACTCAGATTCTGTGTTAGCGCCCAATTTCTTGTCAGAGATAAATGAATGAATATTGTTTTTTGTAAGTGACAAGGAATTTTTGAACATCTTCATGCGGAATAGTGTTGTAAATGTTTACACTAATCTTCTTGATTGTGACATATGATTAAAGCGAGTTTTAAGAAAGTTGGCTTTAGCACGGAATCCATGCTTGAGCATGAGAACGGTTTCATGAATACAGGCCCATAACTCTAACACAACATGCGTTCATATGTAGTGCTGCAAAATATATGTTTCATGTTTGAAAAATAGCTGTGCGAACATAATTACCTGATATTTTACAAGGGTAATACATTTTCACATTCTTCACAATGAGAATAATGCTAAGGACAAACCCTGTTCTCATATAATTTACTCCTAAGGACTATTTAAGTTACAATTTAGATCGAAACACTCAGTAAAATTGAATTTCAATGCGTCTATCCTTAAGACACATACGTATTTCTCAAGCGACTACATCTCAGAATGGGACTTTCCTTTCGTCTTCACATTTTACAATCAATACCTTGTAGGACACTACTTCAAGCAAGGAATATATCCTCCTTATTTCGAAGGGCTCCTACTATTAAGAAAACCTATAACAATACAATCGTACATGTCTTTCTTAAGAGCTCTAGAAACCTCCCGAGGAAACATAATATAAGAAAAAGTACAAATAACGCTTTTATTGTTGTTTTACATTGATATTTTCGCTTTTTATGTCCATTATACCCCTGTATAACACTATAATTACCTCCGATGATGATTCTTCCTGTCTCTGCCCTGGAACCACACCTGTGGCCCATGAGAATCCCATGTACGCGTCTTTATGACGTACCACGGGGAAATATTTGTCAATGTAGCTCGGGTTACCAACGTCTCTGGCAAGAGCGTAAACACGTTCTTTGTGCTCTGGAAAAGGGCGCACATAAGTATATAGGCAAATGCACTTGTAATGATATGAAGCCTGCTTTGCTTTGCTTTGTAAAGCAAACCTTGACAACACTCATAAACGATACATTTACGAAAAATGTATACACATTACAAATATTAACATTTGATCTGCTGTTTAACACATATATATATTTATACGATAATGCCAGAACACAAAGACACACAAGAAGTAAACCTAATCAAACAAACGAAAATTACGTCGATACAATGACGTGATACATCAATTTGACCTTTTACCCGAGTAGACAACCAAAACCAAATACTTCTTAAAATTCACAGAATTATATCCGAAGACTACATTTTTGGCAATTCAGAATTATTATTAACCACATCCGCATACAGGTCAGATGGTGCAGCAGATAGCGTACTCGCTTAACAAGGCTGCTTGGGTTCGATTCCCTGTTTTGGCATGAAAAGGTATTGGATTACCTGCAAGACCATGACCTTGAACCTTGACCGCTTTTAAACACCCCAATTTGCACATCTTCATATTTCACAGTGTATCACCATGTTAAATCAATAAAATTATTTGTCTTTTAGATTCCGAGATAATCTCCGGAAAAGAAAGTGCGGACGGAGAGACGGACACGGTGATCTACATCTCCAATGCAGAGTTATAAGTAAGATATATAAATATAACCATGTCCATACTTACGTTGGCCCCAATCCTGGTGGTGTTTGACGTAGTAAGCGATGGCGTACAGAAAGTACCCGAGGTGGAAGTGATGGTCGTTGTAGTATGGGAAACCAAAGTCGTAGCCGTACCCGACATCGGCGTTATTAGTGGCTCGGAGGAATAGACCACCCCATACAGTGTCATAGTGGAACTTCCACATGTCGGACAGGGAATCTTGTATAAATACGTATCATAATTAGAAACCTTCCACCCAATGATAATCTTCATGTATACAACATACATTGTTACCCAATTAACAAACAACCCACATAATTATGTTTATCTTATATACAGAATGGTATATAACAAAATTACTCAATACAGACAAAATTAACGTGATCATCACAACATCTAAGTCAATGACAAGTCTATAATTGCAATCCGCCGTCGATTTGTATATGTAAATTAAGTTGACAATATTGAATATAATGATGTAAATTGTGTAGACAGAATTATAGATAACCCGTGAAAATTATGTTAAGACATTATTGCTTATAATAGTAAATAATATTATGTAAGACAATTTTGTATATACACTGATACAAATACGGATACTGACATTTAAGTAACCCATTTGGGCAAACTGCACAAAGGTAGACTCGCTTTCAATACCTTGGACACGGAGCCATTTCTCCAGACAATTCTTGATTTGCGTGTCTATATTCTCATAGTGGTCTGTTCCGAAGGCTCGTGATATGCTGGCCAATCTGGCAGACAAACCTATTGCTTTCCCTAGGCCGTAACTGTCCCATTGACTACAGATCGTGTCAATGTTGTGCTCGGAAGCGTCACGCGCAATAGCTGTCAGGATATCCTGAAAAAAATAATTTCATGAAGGATATCTATTGCCTTCTAATTTTGTCTATGCTTGTGGTTATACATACGGTATTATCAAGATTTTTTTGATTTTTTTTTTAAATAACGAGTTTTATCCATTATTTGTTTTAAGTTTAACCATAGATACACTCCTGTACATCTTTAATGTTTATTACGGTTTACGTTCATGTGCTTATTTAAGCACAATCAGATTTTAATGCATTATAGAATTTCATCCGATTTGCTCGACGATGAATTATTGCATCAATGATATAGGCAATAGAAACTGCAATAGGTCCAATCATATTTTAGCGTAATATTTTAAACGCCAAAAGTGCTAAAATAATATTTTCGATCAAATATATATATATGTGCGTTAACAGTAACCAAATATCCAGATTGCAGTTACAGCCAATATGAATGCAATCGGGTTGACAGAAAAATAATCATGACGTCCTAACGTACGTCATTCTATTTATCTTTCACCAAGATTGCATTCATATACACTGTAACTGCAATCGGACAGACGTTTAATACTTATATGAAATATAAATATTAGAAAACATTTAAGGATCTGCGTACTCTTTTATGATGTTTTATATAATTTTGAACATCTTTGACTCAATGATTATCACAACTATTGTGTACCCAGACTAACCAATACTTACACTAAGTTGTTTGTTATTTTGTTTAATTTTAGTGACTGCAGCTTCGTCAGGTTCCATCGAAGCACGAGGAAGGTTCATCTCGAGCAGCCATTCAGTACCCTCGTACCCTTTAAAGCCGTAAACTGTGTTTTTGATGTTGCTGCTACTGTGTGCCATTTGAAGTACCTGCAACAAGCAAATTAATGTCCAATATACCTATGTGATATGTTAAAACAATAATGATATTATTAAAGTTTACATGAAAGACAAACTCATGAAAATTGAGATCATAAAACGTTATCTCTTTAATCATAAGGAGTTTCCTAACGTTGTTTTAATAATTTTAGCTAATGCATAACTTTGCGTTGCAGATATAAACTTTATAAAAAAGTGTTCGATGAACAAAAAAGTGTCCACCATATTCTTGAATTTCAATTAATGCTTAATTTTGAGTATAGCTGATTCATGTGCAGGTGTGATATGGGGATATCAAAAGAAGATGTCGTCATCTTTGTAACGAATAAGACGTATGTTAACAATTCTTCTCGACTAAGTACGTACATGATGAGGCATTGTAACCATGAGTAGTTGCCCGGATGATGCCGCAGCATATTGATTGTTGACGTTCCACTCGAAATTTACATACGCCTTATTTGCCGAATCAGAGGCACAGTATGATGCAACTGGTTTATATGAATATAAACCCAGATTGCTGTCTAAAACATTGTCATTGGAATTATCTCCCCTTGGTCCAGCTCCTAAATAAGCCAATTGCATGAGACCGGAATAGGCGCCACCAGACTGTGGAGAAAACGTGATTGTATTGTCTCCATTGTTTATGTTCATGGTGACGGCTTTACTGAAGTACAGCATGAATTTTCTCGTCTGATTAGGGAGTTCATCGCCTGGTTCATTGAGCTCCATGATGAACTTTGTGCCCGGCGCAATGTTAACATGGTGGTTTGTATTTGTACCATGGGAGTTGGTTGGCGCTTGGGTCGCCTGAGTTGGCGCTTGTGTGACAGGAGGTGCATGTGTTGGAGCTTTTGTTATCGGAGCATGTGTAGGTGCATTTGTTGCTGGAGCATGTGTTGCTTGAGTAAGTGTTGGTGATTGCGTGACTGGACCTCCTGCAATTTAAAAAAAAAATAAAGATATTAATATAAAACACAAATCACATTTATGCATATGTAATTCTATTAATATATGGGCATTGGAGGAAGGCATGAAGAGGGTACGGGAAAAATCCAAAACAAACCAGCAAAATCTCCTTTAAAATGTTATAAAAAAGGACTGACCTCCCTGGAAGTAGGTAAGACTATTGATACTAGGTCCTCCGCAAGTCAGTTCGTACGGAGCCTCCATCCAGTGTTGATATGGTAACACTGTCCGTCCTATCACATTAAGAGCCAGTCTGTAATAAAAACAAACATAAAATCCATAACACGTCATGGTGATCGAGACCAAGAACCATGTCAAACTTCACTTCAATACATATGTTATAAAGTATACAAATGTAGCTATATAATGTATTGTTTACATTATTACATTATCGCATCACTCTCGTCGATCAACGCCACCTGCTAATTATAACCATGGATGTCTAGAGAGACACTATCATTGAACGAAATAGTGGCGCAGGAGAAAAAAAATTAAGGTCTTAAATGTTGCAAATGAGGAGAGGTAGCAAATCACCAACATGAAAAGGTATTTGGGTGGCCTGCCCGACCATGCTGTATTTCTCCACGTACTATGCTTTCCTTCTAGATACTACCCTCCACACGTTTCCATTCGGGCAAGCAATAGTGATTCATGTAAGTTGAAACATAATATTTTATACTTTTGGGGAAATAAATAAACTTTATATACTTTTTATGAAATCAGTTTTATTAAGTATTGGAATACTGTATCTTCTACCAAATTTAAAAGGTGCAGTAACCTGTGTTGGGGTTAGGGTTAGGGTTATTATTGGTTTTACCGAGAAGAGGGTACATATGTTCCGGGATTCTGTAAGGATTCAACATGTTACTAAGCAAAGCTTTACTGTTTACACACACCTTCATTGACTTAGTGCTAAACTAAAAGGAACATAATACATAAAGGATTAAGCTGGACGGAAAGGCAGCGGAAGTAGGTAGTGTCTGCACATCTAACGGAAGTAAATAATTCCTGCATTCCTAACAGCAATGAATGGTATCCGTACTTCGACGTGAACCTAAATATACCAGCATGTATACTAGAAGTGAAAATGAACCACATTATTAACAGAAGAAACATCCGTGTTTCTTACGGAAATTATAAAAGCCGCGCTTATATTGGAAATAAGTTATACCCGCACTTCCAATGTATTTAATAATAATCGCACTGCTATCGAAAGTCACTATTATACATACTTACATATATACGTGGTTTGTTTTTAATAAAAGTAAAAAAAAAAATGTATACGGGAAATTACAAATACAGCTTTTACTGTACGTTTTCTCAAACCATTTGCTATCTTAAATCTGGTAATTTGCTTTTAACATATTCTTTTAATGCAAACCCGTAATACGTGTTTTGTAAATCCAAAACTGTTGGCATTTCCAGTAGACTGATTTGTTTCCGTTTGCGGAAAATGCCAAATGTTCCCAATTGGTGTGTTACTAATAAGGGCATATAGGTGAAGCGCGGAATTGTTTGTTTATTTTTATGTACGCTTACAGTGTACACACGCGAATCATTTGAAAAGCAGTGATATGGAAGTACAAACTTCAGTCGGCTTCCAGACATGTGTGTCTTAATGATGACGTATTGTCCACTCCTTGTACATTTGTCATATGAACACGTATGCATAGGTACACATCGGGCAGGGCAGCCTATCCACTCATTGTCATTCTCCAGAGCGTATTGAACCTGTAATATACAATATTTCGTGGTTTAAATACAAAAATATTCCATATACTGCAGTAAAATAAAATATTTCACAGTGAAACTAATGTTATTTTTTTACTGCAATAGTTGACACTGTTAAATTTTACAATATTTAAGTTTGGCTATTTCTACAACTTTCCACAACGTTAGACTATTCCCATGTTATATTTTACATTGTAGCAGTATCCAGGTAAACAATAACATTGATATTGTAATAATCTTACTCTCGCTACTCCAGGTAAATTGTGGTGGCCGAGGTCTACCCGTATTTCTACGTCATGGTTCGGGTTACACGATGCAGTGAACTGTATTTCTGATATGGCTGCTCTTTTATTCGTTCCTATGTCGTCCTCAGTTTTGTCAGTAGTTTCCCTCCTTCCACTGCACGAGACCTCCTCAGGATGGTCTATCCAACTCCAGGGCAATATATAATGCCCTATATAGTTAATGGCGAATCCCATTCTACCTGTTAGTAGTTCAAGTATTACATATTATGAGATTTTTTTTTTTATTTTTTTTTATTTTTTTTTTATTTGCACATTTGTAACTACATAGTAGTTTGAAGGCAAAATAGTGAAACAAAGTGAAATACATACATAGACATGTGCATGTAGAAAAGTCGCAACGTGATTGCTTATATTTCTAATATGCATTAACATTTATGTTATCTGAAATTGTTCATTAATTTCCATGCCTTGATTAGGAATATCTTTAATGTCCCGTAACACGAACGGGCATTAGTTCAGAAGTAAGAGACAAAGCCAAACAACAATGTCGAAGCAATTATGTTATGTAACATAAAACGCATGGCGTATGGGTTTTTATTGCACAAGATGGAACAGGTTTCTGTGAAAATTGTTCGATTTTCTTTTCATTGTCGAAAGAAAGAATGATAAGGTCATATAGAAGCTGGTGTCCACAGATGATAGAGTCCCTAAGGGAGTATTGCTTACATATTACCATCTCACCTAATATTGACTTTATTAAAAATGTCAGAAATATAACCAGCTCAACTTGATACAATACTTATTACAAACGTACGTCTGAATTGGTAAAAGCATTGCACGGTACACTTTCTAGCGATTAATTTGTCTTTCGAATAATTTCTGTAAATAATTTGATAGAAAGTTATACACAGTCAAAAATTTGAAAAAAGAATACTTGTAACTAAACATTTAATATATCAAAACATATTGGAAAATGTGAAAGTGACTTTTAAGATAAAGACACAATGTAAAGGTGTCTGTATGTTGAATTACCGTTTATGATAAAGGTTTTATAAAAATCGCTTTTGGAGTTTAGCTGTCAAGACAACAACATAATTTAGTTAAGAAGACAGCTGAATTATTTAATACTCATGATAAAAATCCTCATCATAAAATCGAAACAAGGGGGCATTTAAATAGTGATTATAGTCTGAGGTTGTGTACTTTGTGTCAATTAGAAAATATCAAACACGAATTCAATTTTGTATTAAAATTTTGTCCAATTTTGCGGACTTGGGAAGGAAATACAAAAAGACTCTATAATATTTGAAGCTAAACAATGTTAAAGTTATTAGAAATATTGTCGTCAAATAATACGAAAGATGAAGTTTATCTCGCAAAGTTTTAATACTTTGCTAATAAGAAATAGACAGATGCTTTACAGTGATGTAATGTACCTCCCCACACTGTTTGTAATTCCGTCATTGTAATTTGTGTTCATATTATAATGTTTGTCTGATTTGCACTGTTCATACGTAGAGTTTGCACTGTATTGCATACTGATGGGCTGTGCATCTCAAAGTTATCAAGAACTTGAACTTGGTAATTAACCATCCAAACAATAGATTGTTAAACTAATCGTTCGATATCGTTACCCGAGGCGTTTGGAACGTCTATATCAAGGCGAAGACCGTCGTTACTGAGATGACAACTACTAGCGTCACAATTGTGCATAGTGTGGTGACTGCCCCATTGGTCTCTTCTGCCTGCTGCCCACTGAATCTTGTTCATCTCTTTTATCGGTTTTGAGTTATCTAACCGGATATGTAAGGTTCCTCCACTACAAGTGCCGGAAATGTGACCACTTCCGGCATCTGCCACTGCAAAGACAGGTTAATACATTTAAAATAATCGTATTAAATGAATTATTTACTTTGTTAATGTAAGATGAAATAGTTATTCATGTCATATTTAAGCTTTTTCATCACAAATGCGAATTTTCAGTTTACGGTGAAGACATTAAAAAATGGAGTTTTATTTGTGTATATGTATTTGTGCGGTTTTTCTTTCTTTTTTTTTCTTTTCTTTTCTTGTATCATCATTAATCATTCATGCATGCATGAGTGCATGTTACTACCTTTTCGAATAAATATATGTAGAGTCACAATATTTAGGATTGTTTTTTTGAAGATAGAGCATTATAAGGACCTATAGAGCCACATGGCAGAGAATAGTACAAATGTCTCTGCTTATACCTATTCTTTACCACGTGACTCTATAGTGTTAGATATGTTTTCTAAGACATACCCACAAGTATAACAATTGAATAAAAGGTATATAAACTCTAACGAATGATCGAACTATATATTAGTACATTACTGTCATGTTTTGTTTATTCATAACTTCAAATTTTGAAAAATAACTCCAGTTTGTTTACCTAATCCATGAGTTATCAAAATAAAGTGTACCATTTCTGACAACATACAACGGAAATATCTGAACATAAGTGATATCGTGGTAACTGTATGTCAATACTTACTAAAAGGAGTATTGATGCAAAGTCTAAAAATTAGGACAATATATATCACTCGGTTTTGTACACTTCCAATTATATTTCCTGTGTCAAAGTTTAGATATGCCTAACGTGGTCATATAGATACTGTTAAATACTGAATACCTATATAAATGATACAGTTTGCAGTGGGGACATAGGTATCCCCGTACCACTGCCAGAAACCTTAATTATGCATAATAAGTTTATCGGCTTACTACATATGTGATAAATCATTTCTGAAAAAAATAATTGGCTTAGCAGGAATTTAATAGATAATAGATAATACAACAAAAATGAAAATAAATCATCTACACAGCAGTAAAATAAGTATTCAAACACAATAGGGTCATACCAATGGTTCGAACGTTAAAACTCATATCAATTAAATGTTGCTTTAATAAACAGAGATACCATGTCAAGAAGTATCCTGGCCAAGTATAAAATAGAACCTACTGCAAAACAGCCTGGTATTGCATTGTTTTATGTATGACCAAATATAAGGTAAACCTTGGAATACAAATTGTACAATGTTTTATAAACAAGTTTCCTTTTACACCATATACTTTGTTTATTAGAACACCATATTACCATTACCAAGTCCTGGTATAGGAGGATGTGAAACAGTTAATTTGTAACCTATGTAATAGGCAATCTTATCGATAAAGTAAAACATAAAAATAAAAAATGTGTTTACTAATGGCGATTAAAACTTGCTTTTACATCTATTATAAAGAAAACAAAATCCGTAATCAGATTACATTGTAACTTCCAAAGCATTAATTATGCCAAAATTCATTTTCTCTTCATTTGATAGATTGCTGACAATCATATATATAAACATTTTTCGTGAAATATTTATCCACGAATTCGTCATTAAAACAAAATAGCGCATTTTAAAATCAACAAAAAATAAAATGCTACACTGTATATAAGACATATTTTTGAAACGATCTCATTATCACTTACTGGAATTCTCCTTGGGACAGTTAAAATGCACGGGTTGTCCATTGATGCTGCTGAGACAGAACGGTTTGATGATTGGGTTGGCGTTGTTAAACAGATGTGTTAGGAGAGCTGCGCCTCGTACAATCGGTACCTGTCAAAGGATTTTGCATAATCGTAACAAGCGACAAATGTAGACTCCTAACAAAATCGTGGTTCCTTTTGTTCCGTCAATTTAGGAACATATAACGAAACATGACTGATTTCCTGCCCTAGTTTGATATACTTGGACCAGTATATGTATCTCCTCAAATATGTACTATTTCTGTTCTGAAGCGTCTCCACGATTTCCCTGATAAGCTGATTTTAGAATTACCTGACCTTGTTGGTTGTCGTGTCCATATTATAACGGCAAACAACGAAAATCCATCAGAAACACGTCTATTTCTGATTTAACTAATCCTTCAAGGCCACACTGCTGTTTTATTTAACCTTTTTTTTTGTTGAGATGCTAACCTTCTCGCAGTTTTGTCGTACTTAACATCACATTGCGTGTTTGGAAACCACATCTAAAAAAGGATCCCCTAATAAATCGGGGTTATGCAATGTGTATTATTCTGAAAACATTACCAAGGCCAAATCATTTTCAATTTTTGACTGTGGATATGTTTGGGATTAACATGTCAATCATACAAAAGCACTTGATTACTGACCAAAAGGGTTATCCGTGTATGGTTTGTACTTGATTCATATTTTGAGGCTGGAGCATACAAATGCATCAACACTAGCACTTTTTGTTCACATTTTCCCAGTGCCAAATAATTTGAGGTCATGTTAAATTTTGATAGTATTAGCTATTTTTTCTATTATTTTTTTTTTTGTGGCGAAAAACTAATTGTTTTGTGTGTGATAATTTTGAATCAAACACAAAATGTAAATTAAATAAATAAAAAATATAATGGTTTATTAATAAAAACAATATGCAAAAAAAATACAGCAATAGTTCTCAATATTGAAGGCTACAATGTTGAAGGTACAACGTTTTAGATTAATTTTAACAAGTAAAAGAAAATAACATTTCATTTAATGTATATAAGATGAACTTAACACACCCACACGTGATTTCAGCTTTAAACATGTGTTAATAGTCTGGTAATAGTCTGGTAATAGTCTGCCAAAATGAATTTTACTGCATCACACAGCTGTTTCGTCCTTCTAGTTGAATATCCGAATTTGTCTTTACTATTGTCGAACAAAAGGGAAGGTGAGTACAACCTTCAATTTAATGAATTTCAAAAAGTTAAGTACTGGAGGATTTTAAACTTAATAATTAGTTAAGTGTATATAGAATGAACCGTGCCACAACTCAAAAGATATTACTGTGGTCATCAAAACTACGGCAAACCTCGGGGACTAGGAAATCCACAAGCGGAGTCTACCGCCATGCGTCATGAAATATATATGCAAGACCACACACTTGTGTTTTTCTAACGAATCAGAAAGCACGAGTGTATTGCGCGGACGAATATATTCACGAGTGCGCGGAGAGCACGAGTGAATATCGATACAAAGATTTTATAACTTTGATATTTTTTCGCAAATACCTTTTCAGTTCTCCATGACAAGGGGATTCCCATAAAAAGTAGTTCCGGCTAGTAGGTAAATTCAACATTCCGTATTGCACATGTGCAAAACAGAACGTTGTATTTCATTGTCTGAAAATTGCTTGTATTACTATAACAAGATTCAACAGGTATGTGATAAAAACATAACACACACAGAGGTGACTGAACCTTTAAAAATCGGTAATAAATACCGTATGCAAGAAATGGGTTGCATTGCATGATACAGTTTTTACGACCGTTTACGAAATTTTGCTAATATTAACAATATACTAGAAGTTCTATCATATTACGATTTTGTACTGTGTTTAACGTTCTCGCAAAACCCAGGGTCATATTTATATCTATGGAGACGGGTACCTAGGGAGACATCACTGACAGTTAAAAGTAGAGAACTGAGAAAAAATATAAATTATATATAGATCCCAAGTGTTACAAATGGGGCAACATATCAAACTTGAGTATCTTCAACATAGAACACAGAAGAAAACCTCTGATCCTGAAGGTGTCACATAGGTTTGACTGTTACGTTAACCTCGGTGGAAAACAATAAGCCTATACTTTCTCTCGAAGGGGTAAAACGTTAAAGCAAATAAGGGTGAAATCGGAAAAATATAAATTCCAAAACGTCAGATAAATAACTAAAGTGTTGTATTTTGGGGGCAAAGCTGATCAATTTTGTATTGTTTATACCTCTAAATAGTCACAGAAGAAAACCCCTAAATATACGGGGACCCCATAATAGTCACGTCTTATGAAAAAAGCATGCAGCTGGATTCAGCAGACGTTATCTATTTCAAAACCTGTGCCTTTTACGATACACATGCAGTGGGATACAGCAGGTTTATTCTTGGTTTCTACAATGTCCCTAAACAGAAGACAAGGAAGAAACCAGCCCGATTCTGCAGTTGGAGCCTATCTTAGTCGCCTCTTACGATCATGCAGTGGGATATAGCAGGCATATTATTTTCCCGAACCTGTACAGGTTTAATGTGTCTGAAAGAAGTAACTTGAGGGAAGTGTGAAAACCAATGTATATAGCGATAATAAGGACCTATAATGAAAGCAAGGTAATGACACAGATACAAATACATTAAAACAGCCCAAGGAATAACTTGTATGGCTTTCATGCTTATCTATCGAATTATTGTATGTTTTAATGATTCTATTTTGACTTGTATTGCAAATATAAAGCAAACGGTTTTTCATTGATGCATGTTAGATGCTGAAACAGTAAAGCGTTGAATCATCGTTGATTATATTTGCGAATCCAAAATAAAAATCCAACCGTAATTCAACGTTGAAATAAAGACGTTGAAACAAAGTTAAAATTGCAAACCAAAATTACGTTCAAAACGAAGGTTATGCAGCGTAGAAAATCAACGTTGAAGTGTCGACTGTGTATAGAACTTATCAAATAAATGATCAAAATCGCGCTGAACTTACGTATAAGGATAAATCCTGTTCTGTTGAGGTTTATTTGGTATAAACCTCAATGGGTCATGGAAAAATATGAACTGCTAATGTTGAAGTTTATGGGGTATATGCTGTTCATTAACTTCATTTCAAAACCGTTGAAGTTTATACCAAATAAACTTCAACCCTGGTTGTTCATTTAATTTGTCTCTCAGCATCCGTTGAGGTTAATATCCTGAATTCCAATACAAACAGTATACATAAAATCTGTTATTATCCAGATTTTATGTGATAACATTGAGTCATAAAATATGTCCTGTTTATTAAAACTTCATGGAAAGTACATAATGATACTTGCTATGTTACTTGCGTTCAAGTACTGTTAGTTTCGTAACAGTTTAAAGTATATAAAACAGTGTATGTTGACAGCGGAACCTCGATAATGCGCTAAAGAAAATGTTGTCATTTACCTCCATCGATCCGCCATTTCCGGTATACATGACGTTGGCATGCAGATCTCCAATGTCAGTTATAACCGGTTCTCCACTGCCGGCTATCCCAACTCGTACACCTGATCTACCTAGAATATTCGTGTTACACAGAAAATACAAAACATCTTTAAGCCTATTCATTAATTATAAAAAAACAAAACATCTGGAGTTTAATTTAAGTACGAGGACATCAGAGCATGGAATACACGTGTGATTTATGCGAAATGACTGTTATTAACATGAATAAAATATAATACTATATCTTGAGCTATGTACCTATATTACTAAGTGAAAGCTATCTTGGCTACCATGTGTAGCCTCGGTGGTTTGGCACTACACGATTTTAAAATTTTAACCAATGTTTGCCTCCACCTCGAACCCCTGAAGGGGATCAAAAAAAGTGAAATGGTCCAAGTTTTCATTCTTTTAAACTGTCGATAAGTAATAATAATTCTAACAAGTTTGGAACAATTTATAACAGAAAAATAATATTTATTTTCCATTAAATAATAGATGGTAAATTTTGCAACCTTCCCAGAATCAATGGCACTCCCCAGGGGTGGGGGGACATATAAGGTCATATAGTTTTGACGTTCCCTAAGCCATAGCTGTTTCTTGTATTTTTTTTTTAGAGTTTTGTGAAATTGTTAACGTGGGCAAGACGGTCAAAAGTCGATCACAAAAAAGGTCACATAAAAATGAAAAAAGACCTGCTGTATCCAATGCATGATCACAAGAGACAAATAATATGTGCCCCCCCCCCCCCCCCCGGGATGGTTTCTTCCTTCCTTCCAAGAATAGAACCACTGTATGTGTTTTGTAAAAGGCCTCTTATGTGATATCTTTTCTTCTGTGCCTTCTCCTAAAAGGACATGGAAGAGATCAAAATTGATATTCTTTCTTTTTCAGACGGCGTCTCCTTTGGCAACCGTCCTCATATGACACTAGCTGTTTAACCACAAACAAACAAACGTCGGGTAATCGAAAAAGGTAATGGGATAAACCTAATTGAAATCGTATGACACGTTCCATACACTTTAAACAAACTGCTATACCACATTACACTAAAAATGAATTTCGTTTCATAACAATTATCATTATCTTAAAAAAAACACCACCATATACTGTAGAGACATACTATATATAACAATAGCTATGTATATCAACGCTATGATAGTTATATCCCGTGTATAATCAGACCAAAATTACCTGTCGTGTAGAACCCTGATTACCATGTAGATCCATATATATTCATAGCAGGCAAGTCAATACTGATTTGAGGAGTATTGGTAGAGCAATCGTTCCAAATAATTGATCTCCCAGGTAACAAGTAAAATAAACGTGACATCTCAGGACATGCATATATACTTTACTCATTAACCATGAGCGAAACAATGGTTCAAGTGTTTGCTATAGTGTGTCAGAAGAAATTACTCAATGTGAATAACAACTACACGCACTGTTCAGTACGTATTTTAATTGTATCGATGTGATGTTCCACGTCAATATTGATCGATGTAAAACCGTTATTTGATATACATCTTGTATCTTTATGGTACATTTCCCCTTCAGGATCCCTGTCTAGGGCCCACTGTCTAGGGACCACTGTCTAGGGCTCACTGTCTAGGGACCACTGTCTAGGGCCCACTGTCTAAGGACCACTGTACAGGGACCACTGTCTAGGGACCACTGTCTAAGGACCACTGTATAGGGACCACTTTCTAAGAACCACTGTATAGGGACCACTGTCTAGGGACCACTGTCTAAGGACCACTGTATAGGGACCACTGTCTAAGGACCACTGTATAGGGACCACTGTCTAGGGACCACTGTCTAAGGACCACTGTCTAGGGCCCACTGTCTAGGGACCACTGTCTAAGGACCACTGTACAGGGACCACTGTCTAGGGCCCACTGTCTAGGGCCCACTGTCTAGGGACCACTGTACAGGGACCACTGTCTAGGGACCACTGTCTAAGGACCACTGTCTAGGGCCCACTGTCTAGGGACCACTGTACAGGGACCACCGTCTAGGGACCACTGTCTAAGGACCACTGTACAGGGACCACTGTCTAAGGACCACTGTATAGGGACCACTGTCTAAGAACCACTGTATAGGGACCACTGTCTAGGGACCACTGCCTAAGGACCACTGTATAGGGACCACTGTCTAAGGACCACTGTCTAGGGACCACTGTCTAGGGACCACTGTACAGGGACCACTGTCTAGGGCCCACTGTCTAAGGACCACTGTATAGGGACCACTGTCTAAGAACCACTGTATAGGGACCACTGTCTAGGGACCACTGTCTAGGGCCCACTGTCTAGGGACCACTGCCACTTTTCCGGAACGATTTTAGCTTCGATTACTATTACACTGCGGGACTTAAATGAACACGACTCAAAACGAAATTAAAGGGAGGTAACCCAATATTTGAAAAAAACCACACACAGTTAAGTGGGATAGGGAACAAAAACTTGAGTGGAGTAACCGGAAATATAACAGAGTATCAATATCACAAACAATACAATCAGAAATAGTGCAGAATAGAAACAAAATAGACCAGGTCATAGGAAATAACAAAACATATACATAAACATATATCATGAGAGTGTCTTACAGGTGTCATTTGAAATGTTGAACAATAAGTACATCATTGATGAATCATAATTTTACAAAAGTCTTCAGATAACGAAACTGGGAGGGGAGAGGGCCTGGAATCAAGATGAGAGCAACCGAAGTGTCACCTGAAAATGTGCCGTAACGATTTCCATCAGGACCGGAAGTAGTCTGTTTTAGGTTGGTGCCGAGGCTCATGAGTTTGTTCCATGGTTCGCCGCTTTTCCAGGCTGACTGCTGTTGCATTGTGTCTGTGCGTTGTGGGTCGTACCATCTCTCCATGGTATAAGCGTCGTAAGTCATGCCGTAGTTATCCATGGTCGCTGTTGTGAATTATTAAATACAACATTCGTTATTTAGCTAAATATTTATTGATATATCAATTAAAGTCTAGACAGTTTATTATCTAAAGCAAGTCATAAATAAGCACGCGTTTGAAAATAGGTAAATAGCAGGTGTGCTGTGCTACTCGGATTTTTTTTAATAGAAAAGTGCAAAAAGTACGTCCCGTTTCTATCAAGTGACCAAATCATTTAGGTGTCCTCATTAAAAAAAAAAAAACCAGTACATAAGAACTATCTTCATCCCACCAGGAGCACCACAAAATGCACCCATCGACGTGTATTGACCTAATTGTACTCATATCTGAAGAATATGTTTCAAAAGGTCTATTTCTTTTATTTCAAAAATTAGTGATAACATTGTGCTGATATGAGCGTGCTAATGGAGCTGCAAATTCCGGCATGTTTTCAGTTATTTTTACTTAAGTATATGCTGTGTTTAATAAGCCAATTGAGGAAATATTAGATACCTGAATATAAGCATGATTTGGCAGCATATTGAATGGAATACTCAAAGGAATTTAATGCAAGCGAGATATCAGTTGTTCACATTGATTTTCAGGCAATTCCATTTCTACTCAAGTTGAAACTACTACTAGTTATTTGTTTCCATGATATTGACCACATAACTTTGCCTGTCTAATTTGATCCCGTTTAGCTTGTATTATTCCGCCGCAACATCAGAAAGTTTTTGATGTATTTATTGAAATAATCAATTTGGATTATGTACATACAAAATGTACTTATGATATTCTTAACTTCCTATGAAAATGTTGTTTTAAAGAATGATTTTTTCCGGCACGGTCAATGCCAACGAACTTTGCATGATGGACTCTATTTCTTTATATATATCAAGTTAATACGTAGACTATCACAGGTACCAGAATATATGTAGGTATCTAGTGTTTCATGGAAGGCGTACATAAGTTCCAGGTATTAACTAGCGGATTAAATTGAAAACGACATGAACTATTTTGTAGTACATACAATTTGTCAAATTAGACACGTATTCTTTAAATGTTTCTGTAGTTACAAAATATTCAATACATTAAATGTACTTAGACATTCAATCGACTCTCGCGCGACTTGATTTTAAACAATTTTGTCGAAAACAATCATTCGTCTGATATTTTGAAAATTTGTGCGATGTTTTTTTTAAAAAATAAATGGAAGTTTAATCTAGAGGATGAATACAGCAATGAGAAAAAAAATGTGAAAGACCTAGGACGGAAATATAGTGCAAGGTTGCCTTGCACGCGTCAGCTGTAGGGAATTTCCCTTTAGCTCAGCGGTAGAACATCGGGCTGGAGAAGCCAAGGGTCGCGGGTTCGAGCCCAAGCGACGGCACTATCTTTATCACTTTTTTTCGTCCTACTACAATAAAACATAGAACAATGAAAACATGTGTATTCGAATGAAAAGCGAGTGCATGCAGTCTTCTGAAGCTGTCACACCATAACGTATACCGTATAAAAAAGGATTGAAAATAGTTCAATACGCTCGCACACGCCAGAAACATCAACAGCCATATTGGATTTGGTGTAAAAGCTACCGTTTACATAACGAACTGAACGTATCCATACCGAATGACTAGCGTTTGAGTACCGTATCACACATTTTTATGTAACTTATCACAGCGTATCAAAGCGCGTGACGAGCGTGTGACCACTATAGAACTGCCAGCGTGTTTGGAAAAAAGTGCCATACGCTGGTGTCATACGTTATGGTGTGACAGCGCCATCAGTACGTATTGTATTATATAATTGTTTACCTTCATACGGAAACAGCCTAAGTGGTACCGGATGATCTTTGATGACATTGGTCATGAAATGCCCAGTGGGAATAGCGCCTTTAGAACGTAGATTCTCCACCTTAGTTGGTCTGGCTTTGTTGCCGATTTCACTAGATGTTCCGAAGACATCACCAGGGTTCGATTGTGAAAACGGGTGTTCTTGTAGCTGGACGCATCCCTGGGGCAAAGCAGACTCCACCACTATTAGACTGGTCACTTAGAAAGCGAAGAAAAAATTGAAATAACTAAGCTTTACACTTGTCCACTAG
Organism: Mizuhopecten yessoensis; assembly: GCF_002113885.1. NCBI lineage: Eukaryota > Metazoa > Mollusca > Bivalvia > Pectinida > Pectinidae > Mizuhopecten > Mizuhopecten yessoensis. The sequence goes on from NW_018408629.1 coordinate 1,862,569, forward strand.
TCACAAAAACAACGTAAGTCGACAAAACATGTTTCAGTGCAAACTAGATGAAGACAAAGTCCACAGGGTGCTCTACATGTAATATGATTAGAGCTATCTGAATTCAGAGACTACCTTCTGTAATTGCATAAAGAAAGCTTTTTTAACACTTTATATAAAACAAAACAATTGGATATTGGAGTTAAAAAAGAAAGTATGATGTTACCCAATCATCCTTTTCATCAGGTTGAGAAAAATTCTTGACAGCCTTAGAATTCTTCGTTGGGGTCAGGCGTATACAGTTAACATTGTTTATTCACATTTATGTATACATTCAAGTAACCTTTTCGAATCTATTATTTCATTTTGGGGTTAAAAAGAGTTTTGATGGATTTAAAATATTATCAAATTTCATGCAGCCAATTTTTTGTTCATTCCATACTTCCTTCATAAGACAAACATGAATTATACAACGACACGACATGACGTTTGACAGTTAAACTAGATATTGACATCAACTAACATACAACTACATATCTCCCTAACATGAATGTCAATTAATAATCATTATAATATGTATTTAAAATTATATAAAATGATACATTAATAATAGCATAGGAAATTTGATTTACCGAAAATAACCAGCCCTTGAATCATGGTGTGTTTGACCTCCGTGGTGCACATACAGCTATCTAGTCTGTGTCAGATAAGCTTCACTCGTGTTCTTAATATGTAATGCTTAGTTAGCTTATTAAAGACAAACAGACATTTTTTTTAATTTCTTTTTTCTCTCCTAATATTTGAAATATCGAAACATTTGATTTTGCTTTTCTCATCTTCTGATTATCGCGTTCCTTCCCTACCCGTTAGGTTTGTTAAAGGTATCAGAAATGTTTAACAATCCTGAATTAAATCACGACGTGTTAAGATGATCAGGATTTGAGTATTCAGACATTGAAGACGCATAGAAAGACACGCTCATTGCTGTGACGATCGTGTCCGTATTATGATAAGTTAGTACGTACGGGACAGTATTGCTACATGCTAGTTTAACTGTACTGTGAAATCTCTACTCTCGCTACTCCGGCCATTATATTGACATTCCTTGTTTCGTTTATCCAATTATAATTATAACACATGTTGTACCTTGAAACCCGGTCAAATACAAATAGAATTTTGGCTTACAAACACCCGCCCCCACGGACAACACCAATATTTGATTCTTTTCCCTCCTTATCCGTATGAACCAGTTGTTGCAATAACCCTAAATTCTGAACGTAAAGCAGGGAATAACAACTTTCAATTTTAGGACCCATTGTCTTCCTCACCTAAGCGAACTCTCAACACTAACGTCAAAAGTGAGGTATGGCCAAGCAAGGAGTTAGAAGTAGAGGGAAAGATAAAGATCCCAATTATCGCAATGGGTACAAACAACATATTTTATTTTGGTCGCTTTTGTGTCCCTAAGTAGAGGGCACAAAAAACAAATCCCCAATTCTGCATGGGTTCCCACACTAGTTGCCTCTACATGCAGTGGGTAGCAGTAGGTGTATTCTGTTCTCGAACCGCGACCTGCACGGGTGGTGTGCCTTCGGCATAGTGTTTTAGTGAGAGGTAGAACTATAAAGTCGGCATCAGAAGGAGGCAATTTAACACTACCATCACACATACACGTGTACACGTACAAACCAACACCGAAAGGAAACGTAGAACGCTGGTCTTGGTTCAATGTTTTAAGTAAACACCTTGTAACATGCTCTTTGTTTGTCAATCTCCAAGTTACACTGATGTGGGTTGCTCACAATAACGAAAGCAACTTGCCTTCGGTAATTAAGGAGATGACAAGTTTCCAAGTTCCAATGGACCGTTAAATAAATCCTTCAATCTGCCCAATGCATGAGTTGCAATTGATGCGATCAAAAGAATGTGGAATGCCATAATAAGCATAGACTGGGACCGGAGGTATCACCTTGTCATTCACCCATGATTATGACTTATTTACATCAATATGAAAGATAAGCTGACGTCGTTGTTGAATTGCTAGAATTAGACACAGAATTGCTGCTGATTTGGGAAAATCCCAGAAAGAAATAATAAACAAGTGCGATGACAGAATTGTTACAAAGATGGCAAATATTCAAAATTCTTTGATGCTGTGCAGTGGATAGACGAAACAAATAAAGTTTTAACAGTTTACTAGAGTTTGTCTGAAATAACCTTAGCAATCTAACAGGATTTCATACTTTTACAACAACAAAGTGATGTCTAGAAATTGGCGTGTGTGCCATAATGCCAAAGCAATCATTAGTATCGTCACCAACTTCATTCACATTTTGCCTAGTAATGTGCAATACAAACCGGAATTTTCTCCATCTTCTGGGTTGTATTATTTTCAACCAGAAAAAAATGCAGAACACGTAAATGTCCGCTTTCATCACTGTGATTACATATTGAGAAATCATAAAAGAAATAATTCGCTGTGTGTTTTCAGTTTTTGATTTTATGGACAAAAGATCAGCTGAATAACCACTTGTTGAGCTTTCATCCAAAACATCTGATCAAAATTTTGTTTTAAGATGCTACTTTGGTAAAATGGACCAGAGTTTGTTATTACAGGCATCCCAATAATGGTGAACCCCTGTTTTTATGCAGCTGTTGAGTAAGTCTTTGACCATGTCATTACTGAAACATGTGAAAGTCGTTCCTGCACTATTGTCGGCTGTGATGGTTCTCCATTTGTATTAGGAAGTCGACTTACTGATAAAACCATTTGTTTGAAAATTGTTTTAACCAAATTATTGACGCTAAACTCATCACCAGAAGTTCCACAGGAGTAAAATTCTTGACAATCAGCTCAGCTCGCAAATATAAGAATATTTTACTTCAGCCAGGTTCATGACAACTTAAAATGAACATGATCAAAACAGGTTTTTAATTTTTGTGGGATGTATGGGTTTTTTGTGTTAAATTGGCAATTTTATTAGGTTTCAATTCTGTAAAAACACAGAGAGTATGTCAAATGGCAACAGACCACAACAAAGCTAGCCATTTGCTCAACATCTCACTATTTTTCTTTGCAGATGAAATAATTTCAAACTATTGTAAATTTTGTAAATGTCAGCAGATCAATCCAAGTGTCGATGGGTGTTATACCTGGAGTCAAAACATAAGAAATCCCACTGTTTTGTTTATATATGAAGTGACTTTTATACACTTATTGACATTGTACCTCTTCCGCGCCGCTGTGCGCGGAAATAATTCTGATTTAATACTGGCCAGCAGAGTCATCTATGGTCCTCGCTACCAATATATTCACATCAGAGATCTCGGTGCTGGTGTGATGACACCAGACTTTATTCGAGGTTTAATGTCCACAACCGAGTAATTTAACGTGTCAGGCCATCCAAGCATAGGAGAGGGAAGATATTTCATATAAGAAGCGAATAATTGACGTCAGAAAATGTGGTTACCTCCTGGGAATCCGACAGAGTAAAGATGGTTTAGGTAAAAGGAATGTGATGGACCAGATAGTTCTTAGAGAAGACGAACGACACAATGTACCACTGCAACTTGAGTGAGGACATTTTATAGTGGTGGACCAGCAAACGTTGGAGCAGTTACGTAGCAAACATTGCCAGTATGTGTGCTATTTTATCTTAACAATATCCAATGGCATAATTTGTAGAACTAAGTTGCTTTATTTACCGTTCTTTTAATCAGTAAGGATTTCCAAAATAAAATGGAAAAATATATCAATGGTATATTTTTTAAAAGCCAGTATTTCGATAAAATAAGAATAAGTTAACAACAAATTCAAATTAATTAATTAAACTTAATTTCAACAGGTCAGGATGCTCATATTAATTTGAGAAAAGAGGTAATAGATGAATTTCAACCAGAAAGCCAAGGAAGACTTAAACCAGTATTGTGTCGTCCTAAGCCAGTGGGGGTTCCATAGGGAAAGGTCCCAAGCTCACGCCAATATCCACAATCCCTTACAACAGGACCAAGTATTTTTTTTTTTTTTACCTTTTCAATTATTTAAAGTTCAACAAATCTATACATCTTGTTATCTAACTGTCAAACCAAAGAAAAAAATAACAGACTTAATCAAAGAAAACATCGCGAACTGAAAGCACTGTGCCGGGAGAAGGGCTGTTCTATGCAGGCGGGGTGGGAGAAGAATGGGAGGAAGCAAACTAAAGCCTGCTTCCTCACATTCTATCGATAGATATATAGGCGAGAAGAGTTCAGCCCTTATACGGAAAGTAAAGTAATAAAAGCAAAGGAGTCTAAATTAAAAAAATACGCATGTGAAGGTTCGAGACGTTGAAAATATTATAATTATGTGATGCTAACAAAATCAGTATGTGGTTGGTTTAATTTGTCATTTGTACAAGGTACGTTCAAATGCTCAGTCACAATTACATGCAAATTGCATGTTTCTCCATTGAGCATAAAACACACAATTTGTTCAAACAATAGTAAGGGTAAGTATACAAATACCTCAATCCCTCACGCCCCTTCAACATGCTACCTTTTTCATGAACATGAGCTTTCTTTAGTATAAGCTCTTACTTCGTGCTCCGTCATTGTTGAAAAAAGGCGCACCTAGTTGGCAAGTATGGTGCCTGGCGAAAGTATGTGTCTGACCCCTAACCTTGTTCTCTTCCTCTTATAAATGGACTCTCTTGTGACTATCGTGGGCAAGTGTATATCATTAAATAAAGGTTCAAAAATATATATTGTCCTTAAATTAATGGTTTTAATTACAACACGCATAACATAAGCAAGTTCATAAAAAAAGAATAGATATAACTTTATTTGGAATAACTGTGCAAATCTTGTAAATAGTCACATCGTAACCTATCACTATCTGCTCCCGTTGCGTGCCGTAGATTTGAAAAATGATATGATGGTTCTGTCGGATAAGGGTTAAATACAGTTTAACACTAAATGCAATATACTTCAGTATGATTGTACCACTTTCTCTAGCTTTCTTACAAGTGGTTTACCAAGTTGTATTGAACTCGAAGAAAGGAGGGAAGGGGGGGGGGGGGGGACGACAAAGGAAGACAGCCACACAAACAATCACAAGGAGGGGGTTAATATTATTTTAAGCAATTATAAGGTGAACAGTTTTATATAATGAACGGGGATTGTTATAATGATAATCAATTCAATTATGTTCATGTCAAAAGTATGTTATACTGAGATCTACAAATTTCATTACGCTGTACTGGACCTTTCTGTAAAATTCCCTTAAAACATATTGATAGTCCTGTGTTAAATCATATAATCTCGAATGTCTCTGTGATGTCAGTGCAAATAATTTCTTGTTCCTGTGACGTCACTTCCATTATCGTCTTGCCACATATAATCAATAGCTGATGTCACATATAATTAATATAAATAATCTTTATTGAACGTCGTGTACATTGTCAAGAAATAGATCAGAAGCGTTGCATCACCTTTGCGTAACACCCATAAATGTTTCAAACAATCAAATGCATTGGATGCTATGCTTGATGTCCGTTACGAACATCGCATGTCAAGCAAACTTATGTTGAGGTCATACGTATACGGCTACTGTAGTAGTGTTTGAGAAAAAGCCCGGCAACCATTCGTTAGAAAGAAATAAGAAGAACCGCAAAAAATCCGTAAGTCCCCTATCTTATTTGGGCAATTACCATGATGTTGCAGAAAATAAAAGGTAAACAATGTAAGAATCATGTTTTAAGGTCCGTAGTGACTACATCACACCAAGTCGGATTATCAAAATGGTTAATGGGAACATGTGTTTATTTCCTGAAGTTAATGCAAATATGTTTTCAACAATTTACAGAAATGATATTTATTTGAATTTGTACACAAGCAATTACGCATTTGCGTGAATATGATACCAATTCGATTTTGGTACATGTGCTTCAATTATGAAGTTAAACTTGGGATTCTGGTATTTTAAAAATACGTTTGGATTTGGATAATAGTTTCTTTTCAAAAAGTGTCTTTCTCTTATGATAATGTATTGGATGAAGCAAGTAAATTATTAATCGCAATGCCGGAGGTGACCAGATTGACCGTATAATTTTAAATAAATGAAACAAATGTTATCCCCCATCCTAAAACCAACCAACTTATGAGCCGGGAGTATACAAAGTATAATTATATCCAGTACCATGCCTACACCACCGAAAAGTGAATACAGGCAAGAGTCCATGTATCTTTTAATGATTGAGTCTTAGGTCGATTCCATAGGTTGATGAATTGAGGTCGTGATACAAATTTAATAAATTGCAAAGCATTTCATTTTGAATTCGTCTCACGACAAACACTATTAATCACCCCCATGGAATCGGCCAAAGGAAGATTTATTCTTTGCACTTAAATAAACTCAATAAGCACATGGTTATCTATAATTGAAAATTATATATTTATTTTATATATTTTGTCGTTGATACACGATTCTACGTATTGATGTCATGTGAAAAATATAGTCCACTATACAAGGTGTCAAGGTGATATTAACGGCTGATTTTGGTTGCATTCCTTTCTTAAAGCTGCGATTTCTTCTTTTATAGCTCTATTGCTTTTAAATTTTCTATTGTTTGGCCAAGTGCAACCCAATTGCATTTACCTATGAGTTTTACATAAAACACATATTCAAATTGTTTTTCAAGGTTTTTTTCTCTCACAATTACAATACATTTAATACCACATTTACATACACTTGCACTCACACAAACACACACACAACTACACATTACTCGTGTTTCAGCATAACATTCACCATCTCAACATCACGAGATTATCATCATCATCATCATTCTCATCCTATTCATCATACAATGGAATGACATTATCATCATTAGAAACAGTCATCCTTATTGTGCCATAATGACACTAATAATCATAAACAACATCATTATCATCATCCTCCCCCTCCTCAACTCCATGGCACACATTATCTTCATCATCACGGTTATAATCTTCACCATCTTCATAATAACAATAAAAAGACTTCATCATCTTATTACTCAGTCATCATCATAGCCATCACATCATAATGAAACTCATCATCAACATCACCATCATCCTCATCCACATCATTGTGTCATAATGACACTCATCATCAACATCACTATTATCCTCATCCACATCATTGTGTCATAATGACACTCATCATCAACACCACTATTATCCTCATCCATATCATTGTGTCATAATAACACTCATCATCAACATCACCATTATCCTCATCCATATCATTGTGTCATAATGACACTCATCATCAACACCACCATTATCCTCATCCATATCATTGTGTCATAATAACACTCATCATCAACATCACCATTATCCTCATCCACATCATTGCGTCATAATGACACTCATCATCAACATCACCAATATCCTCATCCATATCATTGTGTCATAATAACCCTCATCATCAACATCACCATTATCCTCATCCATATCATTGTGTCATAATGACACTCATCAACATCACCATTATCCTCATCCACATCATTATGTCATAATAACACTCATCATCAACATCACCATTATCCTCATCCATATCATCGTGTCATAATGACACTCGTCATCAACACCACTATTATCCTCATCCACATCATTGTGTCATAATGACACTCATCATCAACATCACGATTATCCTCATCCATATCATTGTGTCATAATAACACTCATCATCAACATCACCATTATCCTCATCCACATCTTTGTGTCATAATGACACTCATCATCAACATCACCATTAACTTCATCCACATCATTGTGTCATAATAACAGTCATCATCAACATCACCATTATCCTCATCCATATCATTGTGGCATAATGACACTCATCAACATCACCATTATCCTCATGCACATCATTATGTCATAATAACACTCATCATCAACATCACCATTATCCTCATCCGTATCATTGTGTCATAATGACACTCATCATCAACATCCCCATTATCCTCATCCATATCATTGTGTCATAATGACACTCGTCATCAACACCACTATTATCCTCATCCACATCATTATGTCATAATAACACTCATCATCAACATCACCATTATCCTCATCCACATCATTGTGTCATAATGACACTCATCATGAACATCACCATTATCCTCATCCACAACATTGTGTCATAATGACACTCATCATGAACATCACCATTATCCTCATCCACATCATTGTGTCATAATGACACTCATCAACAACATCACCATTATCCTCATCCACATCATTATCACCCTCCTCCTCCTCCTCATCAACATTATAACAATAAAATGACATCAACATCTTACCACTTGGTCATCATACACATTCTCACCATCATCATTACCTAATCTTTAACATTACAATATTCATAATCACCATCAACACAAACATTACAACTTTATTCCAGTCATAAACCTAGTCACACACACACACACACACACACACACACACACACAGCAAGAGAAAGAGAGACAGACGGACAGAGACAGACAGACAGATGGAACACATTGTTTTTGTATGGATAAATAAAAAATCAATCTAAGGAGCTAAACAGGCGATGTCAGTCTTGGAAACAAAACCAGTAAAGGTTACACAAAGTATTTACAATCAGACAACTATAATTCAAGAATAGGTTTCCATTTTCTCTAGTTGAAATCAAAATGCCTTTTAACACGCTCACTTTTACTGTGATTTAGATATTGTTGCACAAGTAAATGATCTTTGATGACCTTGATAAGTGCAGTGAGATTCAAAGAGTTGCTGAGACATCTAGTTTTATTGATATGATGTTTCATAAGAATTAAAATTTCATTATCAACATAGCTGGAGTACTGTGATACTATTCCAAAAAGGAAAGATTCTTTATTATTTATTATAAGCAAACGGAATTAAAGGTAATGATTCAAATATCCGTAATAGTGACTGAAAATCTTGGGATTCCCATAAATAATGTACTAGTGTTTCACGCTCCATATAACATAAGGTACATAAAGCAGTAGGAATTAAGTTTATTTTAAATAGAAAATTGTTGGTTAACAAACTATGGTGTATAACACTTACATGGAACCATTGTAATTTGGAACGTTTGGTGAATGTAAAAGGAATTTTAAATATTTCTGTCCATTTTTCACGATCAAAATTAAACTCCTGGTTCCATTTTCTTGTTTCAGTAGGTGAAGACACTGGAGCAATGATACATTTATAAAAATCTTTAGAACCCTTTTTATGTTTTAAAAATACATCAAACATGAGAGGTATAATAGGCTGGAGAGGTCTCTGCAACAGGAAATAATATTTTCTTAGATAACGTTTAATAGCAGAGACTAGCTCATGGTATTGGAGAAAGTGTGTGTTGGTTTGGAAATTATGTACGAATTCCTCAAGTGAGAGAAAAGTCAAATGATCTGTATCATTAATTAGCTCATTTAATGTAAACACGCCAACCTTAAACCAGTTAGGATAAAAAAACATGGTTGTTTACCTTGATATCCTTATTATACCAAAGAGGTGATTTTAAAATTGAATCTGGTCTAGGCAGCCTCATATATTCAGAATTATTAAGCCTATCCCATTCTTTAAGCATATCCCTCCAAAATAAATTTTGACAATTGGATCCACATAAAAGAATACATTGCTTTCCACAGTTATACAGCTATTTTCAAATCAACAAATGTGTTTAAAATCAACTTCCACTTACCAGATGAATGTAATAATCTTCTTACCCAACCCAACTTAAGAGAATCAATACAAGGATGTACATCAATCATTTTTAACCCCCCATCAATATAGTTTTGAATAACAACATCCTTTTTTTTTTTATCTTATGCCATTTACCATTCCACTAGAATTCCAAATATATTCAATTTAAGTTTAATTGTAAACCAAATCAAGTGTCGTAACTCCAACACGACCTAATATGCATTCAAAGTTTAATCTTCAGCTTTCATAAACATGTAAATATAAAACAGATCAGCACAACTTAAACAACCCCATTTCTTCAAAGCATAAAGATTGAACACCTGAATGATTCTTGGGAATAATCATATGGTTTGTTTTTTCATATCACGGATTTAGATATTTCCGATGTTCAGCTACTGGCCTTTGATAAGAAACAACAAGACAAGTTACTCACGTAATCGAGCACGATATCCTGCACTTGTTTCTGCACATAAAAATTAGGAATACCTACAAGGTTTTTTTTTATAACAAATAATGGTAAAGAGATAATATCATACTACGTAAAAGCATTAGAGCCATGTAGAAAGTTTTATTATTATTTTCTTATAACATCCAAATTCGATATTTCGAATACCTTGCTTAAAATTTTGAATACAAAATAAACCTTTCGACTTAATAACTCGAAATTGCGACACAGTTAGTCGAAATTTCGACTTGATAACTAGAAATAACGAGAAATGAACGTGATCTACCTATTGTATGAGTTACATGTAGCAATTACAGGTATCACACCTGTGTCCGATAGTAAGAACATTTTGTGATAGTAGATAAATACGTAATACCAGCCTGTGATGTTATAAAAGTGCATACAAACGTGTGATAGTTTATACATATGCGAAACCAGTATGTGATATTCAATGTCTGTGCTATACATATACCAGTTATCAAAAGCGAAAATATTGTGTAATTATTTTTCTAAATTAGTCGAAAAAGAATATTAAGTCAAAATTTCGAGTTAGTTACATGAAAAAGCTATATTTTTTCTACCTGGCCCTAATGCTCTGTGATATTATTCATTTTAATAACACAGACAAACTGTTTATGGTTTTAATTGGTTTGCCTGGCCCTAAATAGCCATGTTAGCTTATGTCTGTTCGTAGCGTCTGTCCGACCGTGTTCTTTTTCTTTACGGGAATGCACTTTCAGAACGGCTGGGGATTTTGTCTAAGAACATTGATTATCCCTTACGCATTCCTTTAGGTGTTTTTTTTTTATATGAGGACATGTAAATTCCATAATTATTATGCAAATCTAGGTCATCAGAATGAACATCAAAGGAACTCATGTAAGATCATATGCAATTTCGAACCTAATATAATTCTCGAGATAACGAATTCATTAAACGATAGATTTTTTTTTTAAGCAACTCAGAAGGAAACAACGATTAATACTAATTAAACATGATTTAGTAACGTGCATGATTGACTAAATTTGCTGACAGTATAATGCAAATTGATTACGATTGACTTTATTGTGAATAAATAAAAAAAATCGGATTAGCAATAGGGTGTATTGGATAATTTTATAAGCAATATGAAATAATAGAAGCAACTGTTGTACATGAATGACCGATAGAAAGTTATAAAAACTTGACCAGGACTCGGACTTTCTGTCGATGATTTTAATATCAATGTTTGTTTTCTTCTAATTGAGATTCATATGACATGAGGCATACAAACGAAACAATGGGTATGGCTATCAGTGGCTTACAGATATATTTTATGAAGTGCTTCTTTATAAATAAATATTAGAAGTATGGCGTAAAAGCAGTTATCATATGAATACCGTGTTATGAAGTGTCATAAAACCATTACATCTAGTATGTGTATGTTTTGGATTTTTCATATTTGCCTGCCCTTGTATCATAAATCTAATATGAAGGGAAACTCATGACAGATCCTCAAAGTATACCATAGCGACAAAACGCAATGTCTTTGTCAAGATTCATATACAAGGGTAAACAATAAAACAGAGTGTGTCCAATTGTTTCTATATTGGCACGGATTGTAAATATTGAATATACCATCTATTTGTGAATATCCTCATACAGGTTGTTACATTTGTATATATATTCTAAGGTTGCGAAAAAATACTTTACATGCGGTGTCCTACTACATGATCGTATGAGGCGACTAATGAGGGCAAACGTCAGAATCGGGTTTATATTTTTATTTTTTTCTACTTTTAGATTTAGTTGGAGAAACCTCCGTTGAAACGCTTCCACGTTTGTAACACTTTAGACCTCTATTTGTTTTCTATTAAACCTGATATTTGGTTTCGGCGTTGTTATCTATGCACCTCTGGTTAGCGCGGTGGCAGAATAATGTTACCGGATGTGGTATAACGCTATCGTGTTCAGTTTATTACCTAATGAGATACCATTTAAAGCGCCACTTAATTGCCTATCCTAGGGCAACGTCTTTCTATTACTTTAGCGAGGACGAATAAGCAACGAACTCATTCATCGAGGGTTTACACAAGCAAAAGGTGTGGGTTAGTTTGGTCGAGCAGTATTTCCAAGCTTCGCAACTTTCCTTCTGTGTTCTCTATAAAAATGGCACAGTTCTGAAAACAGAGCAAAGAACAATGTTTTCCCTTTATTCGGTAACGCCAAGGAGATCAAAAATGATATATAAACATAATAACTCTTATCAGTTTTTCACCCTTATTTGATGTCTCCCTAAGTTCCCTGTATATAAGATAACAAATATCAAGATCTCAAATTTAGCAATGAGCAGGCTGACTTTGGATTCTTCAATTTCTTGGGGGGTCGAATGCCATACATACTAACGTGTTTAAGATATTTCATTGTGATGGTATTTTAAAAGAAGCATTGGAGTGGCAACATCTTCCGTCGTCACCATTATCGTATTTATGCAAATATTTACTAAGTGCGTCAACCCAATTTCGATCCACAACATCAAATAGACGGCAAAACATGTTTACAGCATATATAATTTACTGTTCAAGAATGTTCGTAAATGTATGACTTCTTCTTACCGTCGCTGGGTTCATTACACTGAAACAAAAACATGGATAGAAAGGAAGTGTTTTAGAGTAAGTGGCCTGTGCTCTGTTAATCGACTGTTGCAAAGTTAGCGACACGTTATTAACATGACAATTGAAGCATAGCGTTAACAAATAATAACACTTAATGGAGACCTCGCTACCTCTCAATGTTGGTTGATACATTTGCATCATACTACAGTATCAACTTACCGACTCGTGTTGAGTTTAGAGAACATTTGTGGAGATGCTCATTGCTGATTAAATCAGTAGCAGACGGAGCAAGTTAACATCGAATAGAAGGGACGTAAACAACTCAAATAGCTCTTTATTGTAACATGATATTGTACTAGTTAACATCGAATAGAAGGGACGTAAACAACTCAAATAGCTCTTTATTGTAACATGATATTGTACTAGTGAACTAGGCTTACGAATTGCCCTTTGGAATCCTTTCCACATTGTTAAGCAAATATTTCATATATACAGATGTATACATACAAAACATATATATAGATCCAAACTAGAACGAACCACTTTGAATATGCCATGTTAAGATTGAAATATCATTGTAAGAGTAGCTGGAGGTCTGCTTATGGGAATATGGCAGTTTATAAGAATACCAACATAGGTGTGATCAGTTGTAAAGACAGGAGTTAGGCATAGGATACAAACATTGCTTCGAGAGAAAAAATATGGGAATATAACATAAACAAATATAAAAAATGAAGTGTAAACAGATTCCAGTTTACTATTAAAATGATAGATATACACAGTGATACCAGATCTACAATGACATTATTGTAGGTCAGATTATAATCGATGGCCTCCAGTGTGACACAAGCAAATTTCGTTGACGGTAAAATTAGCAATGGCGGCTAAGTTATGGGACAATACACAGCAGTTAGTCAATGCGCATATATAACGGCCGTTATAAATGAATTGAATTAAAGTGTTCGAAGTGCTAAACAGATTAATTCATTTAAATTTTAAAAAGCTATTAAAAGAGGATTTTTTAAGTTACCATCGTAGCAACCCGCTTCGACTATTGTTTCTTTGTATAGTATTTAAGCATTCCTTTGGATGTAACTATGAGGATATACCTTCATTTTGGCGTCGTATACTGTAGTATATTTACATTCTGTGTTGCATTTGCCTGTATGTCGTTAGTAAACCAAATTGCAGTATATGAGACTGTATACTACAATTTACAGTGATACATTCTGGGTTCGTTAGCATTTAGCAATATAGGGTCATCGCAAAAAAATAAAGCAACTTGACAAATTATGACAATATACATTTATTATAAGATATGTAGTTACCACAAAATTATTGTAAGCGTCATTCTAGATACGAAATTACCAAGTTTGTTAACGTCATCACACAGGGGATCGGTTTCGAGATTTTGAGTACTGCATAACATCAGTGAATAACCACAACGCTAAAATTCAGCATTTCTAAAACCTTGTAAAAGTCGAGGGTATCGACAAGGTGTTAGAATGTGTATACATACCTTTTTAAGTGTTGTGGTTTTTCAGTGATGTCATCCATTACTCAAAATCACGAAACCGAGCCCCTGTGAACGTCGTCTGCTAGCGATGCTAATCTGACCGATTAGACATGGAATCTATTTCAAACGAAATGTCCTTGGAATCGTTATCACCTACTGAAAGGACCACTTTAATTAAACATTTCCGTGTATAAATGCTTCTGAAAATAACATAATATACCAGTCGAAGGAAACATGCGTTTCCGAGGAAACAATCAAGTCCGTTCAGCGCCGCATCACTTCAAAATACATGTAATCTATCAATGCGCGAAAAACAGCCTTAATTTTAAACAAGCAGAAGTTATGCAATTATTAACAATTTTTCAACATATACACACTCATATGAAATAAATAATAAAGTTAAGTTTGTGTTCAAACCATTTTATGTGCGTGTGGTTTTCAATGACACGAGGGACTATATTATTTCTTCTGGAAATGTCGGCTGTTTTGGGATTTGAACTTACTGACGTCACTGATATGATAAGCGGGAAATTCAAACGTATTTTTGCTTCAGTTACTATACAAAACAAACTATATACATATAAATGTAAATATAAGCATTGAACTGGTAACGGTTCAATGCTTAAATGAACGCAGCTGGCAACAAATGTATTCTTTATGTAGCGCCTTCACGCGCATTTTATAATATATACGTTGTCAACTGCGTTCATAATACCGTATACGCCGTAAAAAGGTCAATCCTTATTAATTGTGTTCAACAGTATTTTATATAAGATATAAGTTCAATTTACAAACAGAAATTCTAAATTCACGACTCATTCTTCAACAAACATTATTACTATTCATAAATACCTTGTATTTAATAACAAAAAATGTCACAAAAGGTGAGTATGATGAGTCGTTGGTCATGAGTAATTTTCAAAGCAATAATATTGTTTTAAATATATTCAGTATAGCAATATTGCAAGTGATAGTCATACAGATTTCTTAAACTGGAAACTTAACATTCGTTGAAGGACCTAGCATTGTCGCAAGTCGCATATGATTGTTTATTACAAAGACTAGTAGTAGAAACCACGGCAGAAACTCACGTATCACACGAGTATTATCATATCGTATTACTACTTCTACTACATGCACGAGAAATATCTAAAATTATATTTTTTATTTTTTATTTCTTGTTACATGTGGGTGTAATAAGGTTTTGGCATACTGTATCTATTACAAAATTTTAAAGGTACAAACGTTCTGATTGTGTTACGTGTGTTTATTTTTCTACGTTATAATCAATTGTTGCGGCAATTTGTTTTGTAGATAAACTTCAGTGCTTTAATTTTTCCGCAATTCTCTGTTTTGCATGAAACACTTTTTCAATAAAAACCTTAATGATGATATAAATTCTACACCTGTTTACGATATATTAAATATGGATATATTGTGATTTTCATTTACAGAATAACAAATCAGATTGAGTTGGCTACAATTGTTCGCATATACTAAATTTGTTTAAACTACAC
Organism: Mizuhopecten yessoensis; assembly: GCF_002113885.1. Classification (NCBI taxonomy): domain Eukaryota; kingdom Metazoa; phylum Mollusca; class Bivalvia; order Pectinida; family Pectinidae; genus Mizuhopecten; species Mizuhopecten yessoensis. The sequence continues at coordinate 1,878,343 of NW_018408629.1, forward strand.
AATATATCTGCAGTTTTACCAATATCTGCTCGTAAACTTAGGCAGTTTGTATCACCGGCATTTGGCGATCCATATTTGAAAAGATCCATATTTACAGCTGTGCTATCAGAATATACCCAAGTACCATCTTCTGCCACGTCCGTCCCGTCCACATAAGACTGAACAGTTAGGTTTACTAAAATTGCCGTGATCTTTTCGGAACTGTCCACCTTCGCTAATTTACCTCCCATGCTGTTACAATGAACAATGGCGTCTGCATAAGTATTACGCACAGAGTTTTCAATTCTATAGCAGAAATTCAGCTTTCCATTGAACACAAAATAAGTTGTGTCACAATTGGTACATATCAATGATAGTGCTGACCACTGTCCATTTTCCTGACATGTCGTGTTAGTATTTCCCTTGGTCATTAATCCTGCTTTGCAACTGTATGTTAGAACAGTTCCAACAGACCTTTCTGTATATATTGGGGTATTTGCACCCGTAACTGTAGGGAGGATACCACACACGGCCGGATTGCCACCTTCAGTAGGGGTCAATGTACTGGTCAGCTCTGTAGCCGATAACGTTGTCGTTTGAATGGTTGTTTCTTTTGAAGTAGACAATGCATTTACATGTGTTGTGACAGCTGATCCCCTATTTGTTGTGTTTGGTATTAAGGAGGACACACACGTGGATGTTCCACTAGACAACTCTACACATACCGATGATTGGTGACAATAATGACCCAAACATGATTTTAAAAGTTGATTTTCAAATTGTACCAACGTTGATCTCGGCGATGCTAAATCCTCCCGATACAATGAAGTAGTAATGTGAGTGTCATCCGCACCAAGGTAACACATCAAATTCCCAAGGTTATAGGCAACAGCTTTGCAATTCGTTCGTAACAGACACTCTCTAGAACATTTTCCAATCCCAGTATTTTCAAATATCAAAAATATTTGCTGCGATAGAGATCGTTGTACGCCAAACCGACTGATCATGAATTTGTCCTGACATTCCTGGCAAGCAGCCAAGGAAACAAAATTGAACACCAATATACCACGAAAAATTGCCAAGACTTTCATTTTAGCATGTACGAAAATGTATTAGTTTGATAAATACCGCAGCCTTAAATGGAACAGTTCTTGTTACTAAAATCATTAGCTGCTTATCGCGTGTTCTTGCAGTTGAAGCAATATTGATTCCACAATGACGAATCAATCATAAGGTCAACTGAAGCAGCTAACATGTATACCAGCCATCAGTGGACTATCAATGAGCACACAATGACAACCTGATTTAGCCAAAATACACTAAGGCTGAGGTAGAATGTTTCATTTTAGTCCGAGTATTGTACACTATCAGAGCAGATAAAACTAGCGTGTTTCGTTGAGACTCTAAGGTCGTTGCTATTGTTATAAATTCGTTATTAAAGTTGCTATTGTTATAAATTCGTTATTAAAGTTGCTATTGTTATAAATTCGTTATTAAAGTTGCTATTGTTATAAATTCGTTATTAAAGTTGCTATTGTTATAAATTCGTTATTAAAGTTGCTATTGTTATAAATTCGTTATTAAAGTTGCTATTGTTATAAATTCGTTATTAAAGTTGCTATTGTTATAAATTCGTTATTAAAGTTGCTATTGTTATAAATTCGTTATATAAGTTAAGTTAAGATAAGTTATCAGATGCTGTGAAAAACAAAAACAAGTAGTTATTGTAACGGGGGACTATTACAGAAGTCCCCCAAACTGCCCCATACTCGCAAAGATGCAACATAAAGGACCGCAATGCCATATAATACACCAACAATATACATACTAAATTTGAGCATAAAACAATTTCTAATTGCGACAAATCAGAATCCTCTGTATGATTGCAATAGTAACGAAACCTATGCGGTTGAATTCGCAGTCCCCTAATACCCCTATATACCAATTTTCATAAAAATAAAACAATATCTAAATTTTGACCAACCAGAAGCCTCTGTGTGGTTGCTGTGGCAAGGAAACCTATGCAGTTGAATTCGCAGTCCCCTTAACCCCTAAATACTATTTTTCATAAAAATCGACCAATATCTAAATTTCTACCAATCAGAAGTCTCCATGTGATTGCTATGTGGTTACTATATGGTTTCTATTGCAACAAAAACTAAGCGGTTGAATTCGCAGTCCCCTAATTAACCTATATACCAATTTTCATCAAAATCGAACAATATCTAAATTTCGACCAATCGGAAGCTTCCTTGTGGTTGTTTTGTGGTAACTATGGCAACGACACCTATCACCTATGCGGTTGAATTCGCAGTCCCCTATTTTGTTTGGGGGGGGGGGGGGGCGAAATGTTGGCCCCCTGAAGAATCGGGGATTTTCTTTCATGTCTACTACTTGGGGGACACACCAAAATAGATCTTCTGCCCCCATTGCAACACCTTGGGATCTTAATTCTTTGCTTTCCTTCTTCACTGTTCTGCCTTTCTTTGTCGTGCCGCCTGAGAAGCACTCTGTCCGTCATCACACGTTGTCGTTGGCGGCGGCAGTCACATTTAAGTTTTCCAGACTTTGTTTCGCCACCATTTACCATATCAATTTGTAACTTTGTATGTGGCTTAATCATAATAGATTACAGATAAAGTTTGAACCACGTTCCAATGTTGTGGTGTTTTTTTGCTGGAGTTACATGTGTGGCCCTTTGCACATTGGAAGTTCTCATAATTAACTGTTTGCCATACGTTGTTCGTTACCGCTTGCCACTTAGTATATGGCTTTGTATTAATGGATTACAGTTTGAGTTCGAACCCCGTGTTAATATTCCTTTTTTTTTGCTGGAGTTATGGCCCTTTGCACATAGGAAATTATCAAAATTAACTTCTTTTTTTAATTATTTCGCTACCGCTGGCCATATCAATTTGAAACTTTGTTTGTGGCTTTATCATTATAGATTACAGAGTTTGAACCATGTATAATATTCCATTTTTGACTGGAGTTATGGCCCAATTGCAAATAGGAAATTATCATCATTAACTGTTTTCTATATTATTTGTTACTTAGTATACATGTATAATGGATGACAGTTTGAGTTAAAATCCAGTGTCAATGTTCTATTTTTTCTGAAGTTATAGCCCTTTGCACATAGGAAATTCTTATTAGTAACTGTATTTTTTCCGGCAACACATCCAGTTCCTTCGAATTGTAATTTTCTTCTATAGGTGTCTCCTTGACACCCGTCCTCATATGACCCTGGCTGTTGCGAGGACATAAATCACCTAATAGGTACATCCTTTGAAGTCCTTCTGTATGGCTTGATGAATTTTTCAAACCAATGCTCTGGAGCATTACTTGGTTTAGAAGACTGAATGTCGTTTAACAGAGGGTCCCTCTCATAATACTCTGGCTCCCTAGGGGGAGGAGTGGGGTCCCAAAGGGGGATTCTCCAATTCAATTACACAATTTGTTATAAGGACCCCTGCACATCTTTAGTAATCAGGTTTTCCGTCTGTCTGTCATTCTATCTGTTTAAAGCTCATCTGCCAAAGGACAAGTGAGCTTTTGCCCTGGTGTGGCGTCCGTCGTCTGGCCATTGTCCGGCGCTGTAGCGTGCTGGGATGAAGGAATATCAAATTTGTTCAAATGAGTGACCTTGCCCGACTTTTCCAGGTCACAAGGGTTAAATGAGGTAAAATGTTTAAACAACTTATTTTCAATAACCAAGGGGCTCAGAGACCTGATATTGTGCCTGAAGCATGCTTGAATAAAGGACTACCAAGTTTGTTCAAATGAATTATCTTGCCTGCCTTTCAAGGTCACAGAGGTCAAATGTGTTAAAATCTTAAAACGAGTTCTCAATAGCTAAGAGGACCATGATATTGAGCCTATAGCATGATACAAAATGCCTTCAAATGAGTGACCTTGCCCGACTTTTCCAGGTCACAAGGGTAAAATGAGGTAAACTGTTTAAACAACTTATTTTCAATAACCAAGGGGCTCAGAGACCTGATGTTGTGCATGTAGCATGCTTGAATAAAGGACTTCCAAGTTTGTTCAAATGAATTATCTTGCCTGCCTTTCAAGGACACAAAGGTCAAATGTGCTAAAATCTTAAAACAAGTTCTCAATAGCTAAGAGGACCATGCTATTGAGCATATAGCATGCTACGAAATGCCTTCAAATGAATGACATTGACCGACTTTTAAGGTCACGGGTCAAATGTGCTAGCATCTTTAAACAACTTCTTCTCAATAACCAAGAGGCCTAGAGACCTGATATTGGGCCTGTAGCATGCTGGGATGAAGGGCTACCAAGTTTGTTCAAATGAATAACCTTGATCTACATTCAAGGTCACATGGGTCAAATGTGCTATATTTGAATAAAGTGGTAATGAGCTTAATGACCTAGATCAGCTTCAAAGTTGCATTAGAAGCAAGTGAGCGACACAGACCCATTGGGCTTCTTCTGCACAATATCTTCAGTGATGTTGCTTGGATTGCTTTCAGACTTTATCCAGTGCTTTTTTGAAGAAAGTGTTTGCTTTGAATAGCTTTTCAGACCCGGCGGTCAAAGGTCAAGGTCACTGTCACCATGAATAGAAAATTAGTTTAGGCACAATATTTCCAATTCTGTTGGGATGCTTACACTCAGGCTTTATCAAGTTCTACCTCGGAGAAAGTGCCTGCTTTGGTGCTTTGGTGGTGAAAGGTTAATGTCATTGCTACTTTAGAAAGTATTTGCTTAGGATACAAATTGTAGCTGTTGAGGCATCGATGTCAAATTCAAGGTTAATGTTGCTATAAATTGAAAAACATTTCATGCACAATATTTGGAGCTCTTTTGGGCCGTATGCACTCAGACTTTATCCAATGTAATTAAATGTTTGCTTAAGCTTTTGGATAGCTTTTCAGCCTTTGATATCAAAGGTGAAGGTCACTTACTATAAAAAGAAATCAGTTTGTGCAATGTATTTCGAATTCTGTTGGACTGATTACACTCAGATTTTATCGAGTTCTTCCTGGAAGAAAGTGCCTGCTTGGGATAACTTTTCAGGTCCAGTGGTCAAAGGTTAATGTTACTATAAATAGAAAAACATTTCATGCACAATATTGGAGCTCTTTTGGGCCGTATGCACTCAGACTTTATCCAATGTAATTAAATGTTTGCTTAAGCTTTTGGATAGCTTTTCAGCCTTTGATATCAAAGGTGAAGGTCACTAACTATAAAAAGAAATCAGTTTGTGCAATGTATTTCGAATTCTGTTGGACTGATTACACTCAGATTTTATCGAGTTCTTCCTGGAAGAAAGTGCCTGCTTGGGATAACTTTTCAGGTCCAGTGGTCAAAGGTTAATGTTACTATAAATAGAAAAACATTTCATGCACAATATTGGAGCTCTTTTGGGCCGTATGCACTCAGACTTTATCCAATGTAATTAAATGTTTGCTTAAGCTTTTGGATAGCTTTTCAGCCTTTGATATCAAAGGTGAAGGTCACTAACTATAAAAAGAAATCAGTTTGTGCAATGTATTTCGAATTCTGTTGGACTGATTACACTCAGATTTTATCGAGTTCTTCCTGGAAGAAAGTGCCTGCTTGGGATAACTTTTCAGGTCCAGTGGTCAAAGGTTAATGTTACTATAAATAGAAAAACATTTCATGCACAATATTGGAGCTCTTTTGGGCCGTATGCACTCAGACTTTATGCAGTGTAATTAAATGTTTGCTTAAGCTTTTGGATAGCTTTTCAGCCTTTTATATCAAAGGTCAAGGTCATTTACTATAAATAGAACATCAGTATGTGCACTGTATTTCGAATTCTGTTGGACTGATTACACTCATTAATGCAATGGTGTTTGAATATCGGTATTTATATATCTGTCATGGTTTGTGTAATGTACCTGTATTATATCAGGTTGTTATTGTGACGTGTGAGAAGTGAGAGAGAGTATTGGCTGAGAGAGACACTTGGACACTGCATGAATTCATATGCACGTTTGAGCCTCAGCTTAGCGCCCCACGTGTATTTCAACACCAGTCTAGAGTTAACCTTGTAGGGATCAGCACCGCTTATACTGTGCGAAGCTTTCTGTACCTTACAGCGACAGTTTGGATATTATATTTCTCTCTACTTCTACCTTTTATTTTCTAGCGCCTTGCTTGGCAATACGTCACGTTTGGCTTTAATGTTGAGCCTTCACCAAGGTGAGGAAGGCAATGGATTCTGTCCCCAGGCCGGAACATACCAAAGTTCTTACAAATGGTGGTTGTTATTTGCTGCTTAACGTTCAGCATATAGAGTAATCGCAACAACTGGTTAATCCGTTGTTAGTATAATGTGACCGGACGGAATGCCTTGCTGGGTGCCTTCGACATGGTATTGTATTGAGGTAGAACTATGGAGTCGGCATCAGATCCGCGCTATCTTTAGCTATAACATGTTCGCCTTAACTAGTAGGGTCAACGTAAGTATGAAAGTAACGTTAAGGGACTGGAAGAGAATTAAAGACATAATTAATAATATTATAAATTTCTGTAGGTAATTTATACTTTACAGTATCAATTATAATAAACAAATAATCATTTACATGTAATTTGGATATATAGTCGTACGTATAATTTTATTTCAGGTCGCCGTCTCCATGTGTCCTGTGTCAATTGTTATTAATAAAACCAACTACATTGATAAATTGTGGGAGTAATCTATTGGAGTCAGGCAAACCCATAGAAGTATATGACATTCGTGTGACACATGTCATAATTTTCTTTAAGTGTTATACACGCTGCTGCTATACAAAATACTATATATAAGAACGTCAAGCCAATAAATAGCTAATACGCCACGCACATTCATGACTTTCGATTGTAATGCACGAAAGCAATACCATTTACAACGAAAGATGAATTGCTTACATAACAAAAGAACCTGTGCAAAATAAGGATGTAGGAACCATACACATTTTGGGATAAGGAATTCATTAACTGACAGCTGCTTTGTGAGCATTGTGGTGCAATGTGATCCAAACTCAATAAGGTATTCGAATTCTGTACTGTGGATATCACACTAAAGCGGATTTATTTGACCATTTGTGTTAGCAATGTGGATATAAAAGGAACAATTGTTTAGATGGAATGACCTTTGGAAAGCTACGACACTGCACCAGGTCACGGTCTTTCCGTCGATGATTTGAAAATCAATTATTGTATTCTTCTGACTGAGGAGCATTGGACACGAGACATAAATGAAACAATGGGTATACTTTCCAGTGGCTTACAAATATATTCTATGGAACGCTTCTCTGTAAATAAATATTATGCGTATAACCTAAATGGATATATATCATAATGAAGAGACGCAATGACATTAGCAAGATTCAAAACACGAGAGTAAGAAAAGTAATAGAGTGTTATCAATTTCTTTCATACCGCCACATATTTTAAATATTAAAAATAGCAGCCTCTAATAAATTTCCTCTTATTGGTTGTTATGTTATTGACAGTCTCGGACACAGAATTGATCTGCTGTGACCCACTGCATGATTGTACGAGGCGATTAATGCAGTTGAAGAAACCAAAGAGAACTGTTGCCACATAAACAACACTTTGTTTGATGTTATAGCTACTCTTTCTTTTAGGCGGCGTCTTCTTATGCACCTCTGGTTAGCTCGATCGAAGAATAATGTGTCCGGTTGTGGTATAATGCTACCGAGTTCAAGTGATGACATTTCTGTGAGCTTGGACTTTAAAGTGGACCAATTATCTATTGACAGAATCTTTATAAGACTTAAGCTATTGCACGGACGAAAAGTAATAATGATAACCGAGAGTTTTGGGCAAGCGATGGCCCCCCCAAGTGATGGGGAGCCAAAGAGACACTTCATATGGCAGTTGATTCGAGAGAGCAAATCTCTAGGCGATAAAACAATCGTAAGATTAATTAGTGTGTGATGAGTTTGGTCGAGCCAGACACTTTCAATTTTGACAACAATCTTTCTGTTAACTCTATGACAACATTCTGGAAGCCCAACAGAGCACACAATTCCTCCCCATAATACGGTGTGTAACACCAAAGCTATCAAAATTGATCTGCACACATATTCTCTCTTTCAAATCTGTTTCTTTGGTGATGTCACTTTAAGTACTCATCGTTAGAAAATTAAATTATAAGTGTCTAAAATTTAACTCCGAGCTGGCAAATTTTTTTTCTTTAAAGCCCCTTTAGCAGAAAAAAATCCAAATTTACTGGCTTCACTGCAAAAGGTTACGCCAGCAAATTTGTATCTTCCAAATTCTCTCTATCTATACTGGTGGGTTGAATCTTTAATATATAATTGTTTTGATGCACACCTGTAGGTCAAATTAAGAACGAATACACCTGCTGTTATCCACTGCATGAAAGTTAGAGGCGACTAATGTTGGAACCCCCGCAAATACTGGAGATTTGCATTCTTCCCTCTACTTTGATATACAAAAGCGACAAAATATATCTTGGAATGTTTGTTATCTATATATTTCTCTCTACATCTAATTTTAGTTTTGTTTGCTAACGCTTTGCTTGGCAATACCTTTCGTTTGGCTTTAATCGTTGGTTCAACATTCTCCAAAGTGAGGAAGGCAATGGAATCTGACCCCTCGGCGAGACTTACTTAAATCCTTTAAGCTGTCGTTCCCTGCTGAACATTCAGCGTTGAGGATGGCAAAAACCGGTTCACCCGTTCTCAGTATAATGTGACAGGGCGGAATGCTCTGTTGGGTGGCTTCGGCATGGTATTTCAATGAGGTATCATTATAGAGTCGGCATCAGATTCGCGCTCTGGCAATTAAGGAGGCAAGTATACAAGCATATCCTACCTCGAGCACTCTCACACACAAACTGGCATGCGTTTATATATGATGCACATTGAGCCACATCCTTAAATTACCTTGGCTGTCAATGGGACGTTCGACCCTACTAAACAAATCTCAAGTTTGATGTGATCATATGTTTATTCATGTCATCATATTTGATCAATTTTATGTTTACTTATCAACCTTATTATGACAAACCTATAACATCAACGAGATTGCAAACCTGTTTAAAGCTGATATTTATTACTGCCCTGAACATTACCTATTGCAAAGACTTAACTGAGATAACTGATAATTCAATAATGCATGACTTCTTCCTAACTTTTCGATATGCATTACACTGACACGAGAACATAAAGGCCCTATAACCACTGATACAAATTTGTGAACCTCTTTGAGACGACTTACGAACTAGGTTGTGATAAAGCAGTATATAAGAACCTCGAATTATTATTAATATTATAAAGGAAAAGGAATTGTTTTTGAGTGTGTTGCTCTTGTTCAGTTGGTTTATAGTTAGCAGCGCGCAAGTTGCATGACAAATAAAACCTGGCGTTTATAAATAAGAACAGTTTTACGGTGACCTCGATAACTGTTTTCGACATTGAAGTGTCTGTGTTGTCAGTTCAAACAGGATTCTTGGAACAGCCTAACGTCACCAAAATAATTGATTCTAGGGATCGTCTTATCTTATTTGAGGCGGTAGGAGACGCTTCATAATCACGCTGATTGCATTGCGTTCATAGCTCTATGGACGCAATTTCTCCTGGTTATGCTTATAGAGGAACTTGAAGTTGAAAGGTACATATAACTACATGACAAAAACAAATAATTCCATCTGGAGAAGGAACATCGACTATAAAATGCAAAAGGTAAACACAGGAAGTATGAGGACATTTCAAGTCTATGAGAAATCTGCATGATGAATTTGGATTCAGAAAAAATTTGACCAATTTTTCATGAATATTCAATAGAAAAACAATGAAATCATCATTATGTTTATCATCCAAAATCATTTCAAAGAAAAATTAAATTTAAATTAAATTAAAAACGGTTATTTTGGATATTTCAATACTGCTATTGATGATATTTGTCAACGAAACCTTTATATTAGATAACTCTAAGCTTGTTTATTTCTCTATTTAGCCTCACGTTAGTGGTACTTGAAATTTTAAACTAAATATTTGTGGAAAAGTTATACAATATCTAAATATTGCTTTAATTTTTTACTACTAGCGAAAGTTGTGGCCCATTTCATTTAACATTTTCTTTTTTATCAATTTTTGAGCAACCCACCTAGGAATACGCCGAACTAAGCAGCAAATTATTCATTATATACATAAAAATATTTTATAGTCAATACCAATTAATCGTCATCGTTATATTGCTTTTCTATTAAGATTGTGAAAAGTTTAGTATGTTCTAAACGTTAGTAAAAGCACAAACACTCTTTTACACAAAACATCTTGAATACACGACTCAATCCTAAAGTAACTCAATTATTTTTTGATGATTCCTTCAATTTTCATGTAAATTATTATTTTATTTCATTTCAAACGGCGATTATGATATGTCGATGTTCATCTGTAATTTCAAACTTTTAACATTGTCTAAGATATCTTAAATAAAACATTATAACATGTGATAGAAATCAAAACTTACTTAATCCGGAAAGATAGCATTCGTTGAAGGATCATCATGGTGGTAAGTCACATAGGCATAATAAATGCGTACACTATAAGCTGAAAATAAGGTAGAAAAATAATGTTAACATTTTGCAGGATAGAGTTCCTTACATAAAGTAAGCTGCCCACATTAGACTTTTCTATTTTCTAAGCTAAACATAGTATAAATGGCAAAATGTATAAATATTACTCACAGAAAGCCTCATACATAAATATTTACAATGGATTTTATTATTCCCGTATGTCTCGTTTCTGCGTTATTTCCTGTTATAGTTGCGGGGGATTATATACTCCAGATCCGTTATGCTTCCGACATATTTTGTTTTGCTTGGAACAGCGGTATAGCAGAGCACATAGACGGGATATTGTATCAAGACAACTTTTCATTAAAAACCCTAAATGATGATAACAAAATACCGATATAACACCAACCTGTTCAAAATGAATTTAATGTCGATATTACATCATTTTTTACGATTTTTCGTTTACGAAATAACAAACCAACTTTTGGAAAATACAACACAGCTACGACTGTTCGCAAATACTATATTTGTTCAAAGTACAGGCAACATCTAAGGTTTTGCCAATATCTGCCCGCACACTTAAACAATTTGTATCACCGGCCTTTGGGTATCCGTTTTTGAACAGATCCATATTCACAGCTGTACCATCAGAATGAACCCAGGTACGATCTTCTGCCTCGTCCGTCCCGTCCACGAAAAACTGAAAAGTAAGGTCTAATGAGATTGCCAAAATCTTTTCGGAACTGTCCACTTTCGCTAATTTTCCTCCCATGCTGTTACAATGAAGAATGGCGTCCTCATAGGTATTACGTACAGAGGTTTCAATTCTGTAGCAGAAATTAAGATTTTCATTGAACACGAAATAAGTTGTGTCACAAATGGTACATATCAATGACAGTGCTGACCACTGTCCATTTTCCTGGCATGTCGTGTTTGTTTTTCCCTTGGTCACTAGTCCTGCTTGGCAATTGTAGGTAAGAATAGTTCCAACTGACCTTTCCGTGGAAGTTGGGGTATTTGCACCCGTAACTTTAGGGAGGTTACCACACAGGGCCGGATTTTGATCTTCATAAGGGGTCAATGTACTGGTCAGGTTTGTAGCAGATGAATTTGTCGGTTGTATGGTTGTTTCGTTTGAAGTAGACATTGACATTTCCTGTGTTGTGACGGCTGATCCACTATTTGTTGTGTTTGGTATTAAGAAGGACACACACTTTGATGTTCCGGAAGACAACTCTATACAAACGGATGACTCGTGACAAGAATGACGCAAACACGATTTTAAAAGTTGATTTTCAAACTGAACCAACGTCGATCTTGGCGATGCTAAATCTTCAGGATACAATGAAGCAGTTATGAGAGTTTCATCATCACCAAGGTAACAATTAAAATTACCAAGGTTATAAGCATCTGCTTTGCACTTTGTTCGGATTAAACACTCTCTAGAACATTGCCGTATTCCGATATTTGCAAATATCAAAAATATTTGCTGCGATAGAGATCGTTGTACTCCAAACCGACTGATCTTAAATTTGTCCTGACATTCCTGGCAAGCAACCAAAGAAACAAAGTTGAACACTAATATGCCCCTTAAGATTGTCCAGACTTTCATTTTAACATAAACGAAAATGCTCTAGTTAGATAAATACTACCATTCTTTAATGACGAAGTTCTTGTTATAAAATTGACGATTGTACCTGTAGCTACATGTAAGGCAGTATTGATTCATCAATGACCAATCAACTCTAACGTTAATTCAATTAAGTCTACAGACAAGAGCAAACACGTCTACAGATAGCAGTGGAATATCACTTAATGACAACGTGATTTGGGTGAAGTACACTTAGGCGTAGATAAAATGCTTTGTTGTAGTTCGGATCCCAAAGGTACACTATCAGAGAATGGTAAAAATATCATGTTTGGTTTGACTGTTAAGTCGTCGTTATTGCTATAATTTACTTATTTAGCGGCGGAAGAAGTGATAAGACGGCATTCAAAAAATAGCAAACACTAATAATCTTTTCGTGTGCACATATTAGAACTACACGCCGTTAAATGACTTTGCATTGTAATAACAAAACATTACCACTGACATAATAGCTGAATATCTTGCATAACAAGTTAAGGAACACACGGACAATAAGCAATGTAGAACCTTATACACTTTGCAATATAGCGAATTGCGTTTTTGCATTGTGGGAGGGGAAACAGCGATCAATACTTGTTAATTAACACGATTTTACACCTTTGAACATATAAAAAAAAACATGGTAGATTTAAGTAAATGTCAATGTAATGCATGATCGGTTAGGGATTCAAATAACAATTAACTGTAGAAAAATGGAAAAATTGGCATCGCAGCATGATTTATTGGACCAGTCGTGTTAGCAATGAGGATGTAAATAGGAACAATTGTTGACATTCAATGGCCGTTGGAACAGTAAACTTCACCAGGAAACAGTTGTTCTATCTATTGTATTCCTCTGATTGAGGTTCACTGGACATGAGACATGAAATGAACAATTGGTTTGATTCAAAGTGGTTTACCGATATATTCTATGACGCGCTTCTTTGAGAGTAATTATTACAAGTCTGAAAACATGTATCCCATAGTAACAAGACGTAATGACATCATTAAGTTTCAAAAACGAGGGTACGATTAAAGGTAATACGTCGTTTCTGAGATACAAATACCGGGATAAAAGTGATTTGGCGATTACGTTGTATATTTAGGGGAGGGGGGGGGGGGGGGGGCATGTATACTTCGGGTGTACAAGTAAAGCATTAGCAAACCAATTTTGTTGATGTAAAACATTCGTAAATTTGGACGAAAACTGCTGAAATTTCATATTCTTCAAAAATAGGGATATCTACTGACTATTATCTTGTTGATAGACATGCAGTCTGGAAACGCACCAGTTCTTTTGCATATTGCTTACTGCAACTCTCAGATCGTTGGTGTATACCGCAAGTACGCATGCCCCATATCACGTGACATTTACATATCTAAAACCTAGCCGAACCCGGACAGATGAAGTACCTCAGAAACGACAAATAGACAGTAACCAATTGTTTTCACACAGTCACAAGTTGGTGAAGATGTATGGCGCGCACTTTTCCCTGTTTCGACCAAAACATGACCAAACAGTAAAATAAAAAATAGAATAATATTTTCCACTTCGGCATATTTAGATATCTAACTTGGATCTAATATATCCTCTTGCAATAATCACTAATCAGAAAGAATACCTTGGATATGTGGCCATACATTAATTTTCACATGCCAACAAAGTTGCTCCTTTGAACAATATGCAATAAAACTTTGGGGTTTGCCCAACTTAAAAAAAATGTCTGACATACATCTTATTCATGTACCAGGTTATGGGCTGTTGAAAACCATTCGTGATCAAATAAAACATATATCCTGTCTGCTAAAAGGATACAGGCATGCGCTGTGACCGAACATTGAAAAACAAAATATAACCAAAAATGTTATCACGTCATTGCATTCCATCTTAAACAAAGATTATATGAAATGTTAAAAGTCCGATGACAGCAATCCGTATCTTTTCCAAACCTTTTTTTTTTTTTTTTTAGGTTCAAATTGTTTTATTCCCCCAGCATCTTTGGGAGGGATGCCAGGGTTGGGGTGCCCCGGAATCATCCCTCTTACATTTTATTAATTTAGTTTTACTTTTTTGTCAGTATACTTCTCATAAACTGCATATTTACATTTTTGTAATTCGATATTGTAGACGCTTGAAATTGGAGAGAACGAATGTCATATTTTAGAAAACACTTCGTGTGAGTAAGCTTCGCAATTTGTATGTTATTTATCTGTCTTTTAGATTCCATTGTTTTTTAATGCATATGTATTATGTTATTTTTAATTATGCCTTAACAAGTTCGATGTTCCTGTATTAAAAAAAGTGATGAATTGAAAAAAAAAGTACATTATGTAACATATATTTTACACAACAAAAAGGAAACACGATTTTTCTACTTTTTAACAATATATGTTGAATAAATGCTGTCCATAGCTGTTATTACCTAACTGTTAGTCTTAAGGCGAAAAAGGGGTTGTCCACCACTAAGAGTTGCGAGGCTTTTACTTGACAGGTGAGAACTGAATCAACTAAAAGTAACACTCGGCACGTTACCTTTGACTCAGTCGAAGATACAGTTGCTATTTGTTGAATTTTGCTCTCGTGACATCTCGTGATTTCGCGTATGAATACAAATGTAATAACGATGGTAACATGACCTAAACACTGCTTCTGGTGAGAGAAGTAGCATCAGGAAAAGGCTTCGCACGCTTATCCTTGACAAAAATAACAGTAATTTAAATCTTAAATCTTTTCAAAACAATATGCTTATAGTGGTCATGTAATTTTATGACTGCAAATTTAACTACTATTTCATTTTATGCTTGCAGAACGGTAACTGTAAATAATATAAAATTGTATAAATCAATATGTATAAGACCAATTGACGCATTAAATTGATGTTTATTTGATCAATGTTTTATGGGTTTTCCCCTTGTAATTTCCTGCAATATTCATAATATCATGAAGAGGTCATTATGTGAGAGCTGACAAACCTACCTGATACCAAAGTGATCGTACGAATACTCAGTTTACCTTACGCTCTAAACCTCTTTTAAACAAAACATCCACTTAAAAATATTATTGTATAGGGTTTCTTTTATAGGAATTGATCGTATATCCCTATGTATGATCGTACGAGGCGACTAAAGTGGATCCCCTGGAAAAATCAAGGTTTTTCCTCTGGCTATAGGTAGAAAAATACGTCCATGTGAAGGGTCATTCTACCGTGTTCAGGTTATGTCATGTCTGAGACATTGCACTTTAGAGTTCTCCCATCATATTTGTTATTTTAAGGACGAAAAAGCAATACCTAAAGAATACCGAAAGCTTCTGGCAAGCGAGTTTTGTCGAGCCAGACATTTTCAAAGCTCACAACTATCCTTCCGTTATCTCTATGACACCGGTGCAATTCTGAAACATTCCAATATATTGAACAGTTCCTTCCCATTATACGGTACGTAACACAAAACATATTAAACTTTATCTGCACTCTATCAAATCTTCTTCGATGACCGTCTCCTTAAGTATTCCTCGGTAGAAAACGAAATAATCAGGATTTGAAATTTAGCAAAGAGCTGGCCAATTTTGGATTTTGAATTACAGCCAGCAGAAATCGAAAATTAAACTTACTGGCGTCCCCTCAATAGTTTCCCCATAAGGTTATGTCAGTAAATTATCTTTCAAAATCTTTATACTTTTAATGGAGGGTCGAGTGTCATATAATCCATTATGTACAAGGTATTTTAATGTGTAACAACCATGCATGTCGGAAACTGAGAAAGAATGTACCTGTTGTATTCACTGCATGCTCATATGAGGAGATTAATGAGGAGACCACATGCAGCATTGGGGATTAGCGTTAATGTGGACACAAAGGGAACCAAACTAAATCTGCTTCGTTCATTGGAATGTTTGCGATCTTCATACTTCTCACAACTTTCTATTTTGTTTCATTATGTCACTGTTTGCTTTAAAATCGAACGTTCAATAAGGTTAGGAAGGCAATGGAATCTGTTTTTGCCGAAACCTACTGAAGTCCTTAAAATGGTAGTTGGTAAATCCATCTCTTCATATGTGTGTTTAATGATTGAATCTGATGATCAAGGTTCATAAAGAAACGAAGATCTAGACAACAGTCCCTACAACGAACAAATAACTATATTCAATACACAGTACCGATACTAACGCGCCCAACTATATAACAATAGCGCGTACTTTAAAATAACTCTACGAAACATTTACATAGATTCTATCACATATACAGATTCTATTGTCGTCTATCCAAAGTTAAAACTATAAGATTATTCCATTCAAACATATATAAATGGCAAAGTACCAATAGACCACAGGCAATATCACGACGAACATTATCTACTAATACGTTACAATCATAAGTAAAATTACCGATCGCATCTTAATGTAATAATAACGAATAAATAAATGATAATGTTAAACTTACTTGGCATATGAATAAAATAAGTATAGATAGTGTCCGTCAGTGGTCAAACCTGTTTTATACCTGCATACGTCACACGAACACTCTCCGGACACTCCCGAACCGCACATACAAAACACACAACGAGCAATTACCTAACACACGGTGTAGGATACGCACAACGCAACAATCACACACCGAGCACCGTTCGCATATCAGACCAATTGGTCGCAGTACGAGAGTTTGGGACAAAGAATAATGATTTTGTCTCCAACCGTGACGGCTAATACAGGGTAACAAAGCTCATGTATGTACTCGGGAGCTGTTCCATTAATTGCCTTGTATGTGTTCACCAAAAGATTGTACTGCGACCTGTATCGTACAGGTAACCAGTGCAATGAATATAACACAGGTGTGATGTGCTCTCTCTTTCGAGTCCGAGTAACCAGACGTGCTGCAGTGTTCTGAACCCTCTGTAGACGACTAGTTAGATATACCACAGAGCAGGGCATTACCATAATCCAACCGAGAGGTAACAAGTAATCATGAATGCACCTAAATCTTGCAGGCATCTGCAGTTATAAACAGGATTTGGCAATTGTGTTTACTTGTTTCTCTTTGTTCAGTGTACTATCGAAGTATACCTCTAGGTTTTTAACATCTGGGACAGTCTCAATAGTTCTTGAGCTGGAGAGCCATTGTTTGCTGACATTTTTGGGAAAAGATGATTAGTTCCGAATTTTCCTGATTAAGTTTTAGCATGTTGGCGTACACCCAGGTACTGATGTCTGTCAGAAAAGCTTCCAGATTATGGCGACTTTATAGTGCTATATCACTGAAAGATCATGCCGAAGGTACCCAGCACAGCATTCCGGCCGATCACATTATATTGACAACGGATTATCCAATTGTTGCCATTACCCTTAATGCTGAACGTTACGCAGGGAATAACAACTTCCATTTTTAAGGACTTTGGTATGTCCCGGCCTGGGGATATAACCCATTGCCTTCCTCACCCTTGCGAATGCTCAACATTAAAGCGAAACGAAAAGTTGACAGGAGCACAAAATGGGTATGTGATAAGGTAACGTCGGACAGGGAAAGGCTATTTTTATGCAAATGCACAAATTGATGATAAGTTGAGACACAAACTAAGCACACCCACTCAGTGGTGGGTTGAGGGAAATCGGAGGAGATAATCCATTATTTTTGTTTACATAGATAAAGACAAGGTCTTACCCTACCAAAACCGGAATGCGTTTCTAATGGTACCCGACGTGGGTTAAAATACGTAATTAATGACATGACTGTCTTGTCTTCATTTTTTTCTTTTCAATACAATTTGGTGCACGCAACTGTATTTCGTAATTATTTTTTTTTAACAGCGTAACTGTTTATAAACAACAATGTAATTTATGTAAACATGAATATCATTTAAATTTAAATCATCTACTGCTGAATATTTATGAGCAGGCTTGTGTTGCATGTCGGAGTATCTACGTAGCAAACCCTGTACCTGTAGGTTTGTGTTATTTTCTTATTGTTACCAAAAAACAGTTCATGTGAAGATCATAGAATAGTTGGTCAAAATACATAAAAATACAATAAAATAGCAGGCCACATCGGAAACATTTAATGTGTCCTTACAGCATAAAACCTAATAGTTCTTGGTCAACTTGTATCTATACTCGGTTGTTTTATGTACTTCTTTAACAACGTTACCGTTAACGGAACACCAGAATTGTCAGTCAATAATTATAAATTAGGAAGGTAAATATGCAATATTTCTTAATCAGACTGCAGAAAAATAATAATAAAACACTGAAGGGATCTTTGAAGTATTGATCCGATTTCAACAGTTTTTGTATCAAATTGTAAAAAAATATTTGTGTCGTTGATGGGACTTTAATTACCATGCATCACGAGACACGATTCTTAGCGTATTAATACAACACTGACCGGAACTACAATATCCAATATAAATAAACATGACGGCTGCTGAAATATCGCTGGGCATTGTGAGATTTGACAATGTCATTGTAAACTTAAAAAATAAAAAATAAAATAAAATTCACTTTTATGACAACGAAAACAAGACCAAAGTCTGCAATAACGTACAAAATGCACATCGGTTGAAATCACCAATGCCGGCAATGGAAACAATTTTAACGCTCATGCAATTTATCAGAAATATCGTCTGTTACACTGCACTGATCAACATGGGGTTCGTTACAAATGTCTGAAATACACATATTCTATAGACCTACTGACACATATGTTACAGACCTACTGATATGAGTCACAGCACACATAAACATTTCAGACATTTGTAACGAACCTGTGCTCCGTCGCAAGATCACTCACTTCAAACGCTATCAGTTTCACGCGTGTTGCATCCACGGTTTCTCAGTTTCTGTCGACATGTCAAATAACGAGGTTGTTATAGAATCTACCGACTATTGTCAGGTTCCCATACAATCAACAAATAAATTCACGCCTGGATTCTTCACAAAATGAGCAAAGAGAAAAGTTCGAATTAACTTCCAAAAATAACTCCCTCGTGGAGGGCAAGGTCGGATTTCCGGTGTTCACTGTATTTGTTCATGCGCGAAATTTGTTCCGGGGGAAAATCGAAACAATTTAAAATCTAACTTTAAGCTCAGAGTTCTATTGATAAACTTAAATCACCCTATAAACATATCATACGCAATTGTATTTATACTGAATTGTGGAATAACATTGAAGTGTTTGTTAAAATTTACTACTTTGTTTGCCAATTAGCACGCGACAAACACGCTGTTCAAACTATTAAACGAAATTTTGTGGACTGTCGATAAGGCGGGAATTTTGAATTTTAAATATAAATTATAAGTTAAAAAAGAACATAAGAGGCAGAGAAAACGTAAATATAAGTATTCAAATAGATCATAAATAACATACAAAAACAGTTCAATGCTTAAATAACTCATTCTCACATTATCTGTGAATAAAACATAATTCATGGATAAGTATCTCTATTTCAATGTTTAGTTCTCTCTTTTACATATAATTATATAGAAAAATTAATATGATTTGATGTCATCAATCTTGAGGAAATATCAGTAATTATATGTAATATGATACATTTACAACAGTATACTTTCAACAGACATATACTGATATATGACATATATACATTTGTGAGTCAGGACAACTAAGTATGTCATCATTTTAAGGCTAGACAATGCTTGGAATCAACAGCTTTCTAAAGGAGATATGACGATTCGTGTAAATCAACGGGTATATTAAGATTGTCGGTCACCTAAATCTGAGAGATATTCTTCCTGATACATGTAGCACTTCTGCACCTTAAACCAGATAATTCATGAAAATAGTTGGCTATATTCTATATTATTAGTACCATCATGATAAGGAAAGCTACAGTAGTAGTTCATGGTACATTAATTGAATGGCATCCTCGAAATTCGAGGGGCTACGCTCTCTTTCGTTATCTACACCCCTCGAATATGACATACATCAAAAGTATCGCGCGGCACCGCAACGATATACTTCCTTACAATGGTAGATGTTATTTCCTGCTGAACGATCAGCATTAAGGGTAAAAGCAACAACCGGTTCACCTGTTGTCAGTATAATGTGACCGGGCGGAATGTGTATTATAAAAAATGTAAGGCTGGTTTGATATCTCCCTTTAGCTGTCTATACATTGTCAGATTTTATTATATATAATTGTGTATATGAACTATCCAGTAATTGTAGACTTTCAGTTAGATTAACTCACTACAGTAGAAACAGAAAAACATTAACCTCTTTTTATTTGCCAGAATTCAAGTTTCAGTTTCTCAGATGGCGCAACTGGGAGTTAATGCTGTGGAGTATATTTTCAATATTACTTTAACAGTTTTATTAATGTTTCTTAAACTTGGTAGATCATAACTAAAGCAGAAACAGAATCAGTACCAACATATGTCTTCAATAACCGAGGCATTGGAACATGCGATAACAATTATTAGGTTTTAAGATTAGTCACGACTGGGTAACGACAGACTTTTCAAGACAAATATAGAACATTATGTCGTAGTGTAAATAGCTATGAAGCATACAAAAGGAAGATCGGTTTTCTAATCTTAGCGCCATTCCTTCAACTACGATTGCAGTTTCTACTTCTAAAAGGTGCGCTGTCTTCTACATGTCTGTTTCTCTTTTAATGAACTGAAGCAGCTTCCTCTGATTTTTGACTCGTCTGGGCATTAAGTACATATCCACGTTAGTTCATAACCCAGATGACCACCAAAAGAAATATCTGCAATGTTTTATCACTCTTTAAAACACGAACACATATAATTTAACATGGGCGGATTGGTCGAGTGGTTAGCACTCCGGCGTTCCATGCAGGCGGCCGGGGTTCTATCCCCGAAGTCGTCGTGTGCATGGATATTCAGAGAAAAGTGTTTTTCTCCTTGGCCTGCCCTCACAACTCCAACAACCCAGGTTGAGTATTAATTGGTCTGGGTGGATGTTGCGGTATCTGTGCTGTAGCATTCAGGTGAGGTGGCACTATAAATTATGCCATTGAAAGCGCGGTCTCTTTTCAAACAGAACACATACCATCTCCAGCACACACGCAGGCATACACACTTAGATAGATATTAGCCAGGTGGCATAGGACTAGTAGTTAGCGCCTGATAAGGCAGCTCCTGCGAATTTCTCCAAATTGTCTATGCTAACTTGTATTAATTGTATATCTATGTACTGTAAAGTAAAGCGCTTTAACATATTTTATTATGCAAATATCAGTAGTAACAATTTGATGTATAACAAAGCAGTCATTTTGAGAAGTTTTGTTAAATCATGTAATGCAATAACACCCGTAATGAATACAGCAGATTTTGAGAACAATGTAAATAAGATTTGATAAAGTATTCGGAATTGCGATGTTACAAAATTGAAAATTCATTTAAACAAGTACCAATTCGGTTTTTAAAGCTTAACAGCTTTGTCAACAAATGTTCAAACGATAGCGATATTCACCTTTTGAACACTTGTTTACCCATTTAAGAGACAAGGCAACTATCGCTGTGAGCAAACATGTCTAGTTAATACTTTAAAACTATTCAAAATCATATTGAATATTGACTTCCTGTTAAAAAATAGCACCTTGTCAACAGTATACTGTATAATAGAATCAAAACAAAGGGGTAAAGCATTAAATATATTACACCCGATATCAGAAACGCCGTTATGATATTCGCGAATATATCATTTAACTTGTTCTGTTGCAGTTATAGCATCTCCGCCGTCGTGTTTCTCCTGTTCCTCTATCTCTCCCGCACGATACTGCGACTAGTACACAAAGTGTTCTGATGGGGAGGTTGGTATAATAAACACATATGGAGTGAAAAATTAAACTTTTTCTTATATTCAATTCAGCTTTTTATACCTACTTCGATATGTTTTCCATTGCAAGTACGGCTTAAGTTACATTTATAGGGACCGCAGAACCAAATGATTTTCCATAGACGATAGTGTTAACGTTTACCACTGTCCTGGTTAAATGGGGTTATCCACACTGGTTTACCTGCCACCATTTTGAAGAATATCATCTCACACAACTGTGAATAAAATATTTAAAAATTCTGCCAATTTGAACTTTTATATGGGGGCCGCCATCTTGTATTGAATTCGGCACCAAAAATCGACCAAAATTTACAACAAATTATACACTTAATACACTCATCCAGACAAAAGCAGACTTGATTTAAAAAAATAAAATATTATGCATATTACATCTATATATATTGCTCAACCCACACATAAAACTTTTGAAACTTCTGCCACCTAAAAATCCAATCAGCAGGCCCCGAGGCATTCACCTTCCTATTAAATCTTCTGCCCATAAGGGAAAAACCCACAATCTATTTTTGATTTGGTTCCGTGGTCCCTATTAGAACTCCCTTCCATATCCAAGTGAAATATTTTGTACTGTTATGACTGATATTATATTTACCATCAGATATGTATAAACGATCTGTGTTGGAAATGGACAATAAAAGGAAATGTATGAGAGTCTAACTTACTGAGAGACATAGATAGTATAAAAATAGCATATTTATATCTAAACAAGTAAACAAAAATATACTTTTTATGTGTTTTAAATCCTAATCCCGCATAGCAGTGTTCAATTCAGGGCTACCTTTATCA
The DNA here is from genome assembly GCF_002113885.1 of Mizuhopecten yessoensis. Lineage (NCBI taxonomy): Eukaryota > Metazoa > Mollusca > Bivalvia > Pectinida > Pectinidae > Mizuhopecten > Mizuhopecten yessoensis. Next base: position 1,901,114 of record NW_018408629.1, read on the forward strand.
ATCTAACATGTAAATGTCCATGAATGCACAACAAGTGGTCTTGTTTAATAGCGTTAAAGCACAACAGTGTAATTATACCCCCCGCAACGAAGTTAAGGGAGTAAACTGGAATCACTCTGTCTGTCGTCCGCAGTAACTTAACCGGATAACTCCATTTTAACTAACCGGCAGATTTTATTGAAACTTCATTTGAATGATCAGTATATTATGTAGTTGTGTACCGGCATTGTAATTTCAGATTTCAACTTTTTTTAAGAGAGTTACGGTTCATTATGCAAAATAACTTGTCCGGAAACTCCAAGGTCAAGGTCACTAAATGAAGTATAAACTACGAGCATCTACTAGTTAACTCCGGATGACAGTTCTAGATCATATAGATACAAACAATAGGAAAATACTTATATATTGATTATCGATTTATCTAGTCAAGCTAAATATATAGCACGGGGATACTTTACTCCGCTTGTTCCAGTCTACTCAGCTGTAAATGATCATGAGTTCGTGGTTGGGCAGTGCTTGAATTGTAGAATGCTAACTGTGAGCGCCGAAATGGCAGGTCCGGCTGTGTGCTCCCCGGGGAGTTAAGAAAGATATTTGCTGGTGGCAAATGCCCTATAACCACAGACAATAATTTGTGAGCCGCTTTGAGACGATCTACGAACAAGCTTGTAAAAAAGCGGTATATAAAAACCTCGAATTATTATTGTTATAATTGATTAGATATTGAGGTGCAGTATACATGCTTGAGATAAAGCTGTATCTATTATTTCTCCAAAAGGCGTTGTTTTCATCTGCATAAAGTATATGGTGTGCTTTCGAACGTGTGTTTCCATAATTTTACACACAACAAATGTAAAACTAAATATTCTATAGTCACCTGTGTTGCATTTATCGTTTTTCAGGTATCTATCTCCATTGTCGTTCTTTTCAGCTTTCTTATATTTTTACTCTGTCTAAGTGACAGATTGTATGTGATTTAAGTGGTTTTGACAGTGTTTTTAATACTTTCCTGCAAAATCATACATAAGTGTCTATTTCATCCGGGGCTTTGTCAAACTGGTTTACAATTTGCTGGATTTTTTTAATTTAGTTTTTTGGAGTCCATTTATCAATCTACATAATCGATATTTGTTAAAAAAAATGTTTTCTGATCATGCTAAAGTTACAAGTCAGCAGTATTTTTTTCTTCCCTTTTTCAACATCCTATTTTAGTTCCGTCACACAAGTTGCGTTACAGATTTTCAACAATTGGTATAAGAAGGTCTGACTGTATTAATGATTTTCTACTTGACAGGTCCTCCTCCCAAACAGAACTGGGGATAGCACTGTTCTAATTTGAACACCTGTCTGACCCAAGCGAATGTGATCAAGTGACAATCTGCAATATCAATGAGGTAAGCAATGCAAAAATGTCTTCCTTGTGGTCCTAGCTGTAAGTTGAATCATCAAAGTTATTGATATATTCAGTACCGTTCAGTGTATTATGTTTTCTGTGGAAGGAAAAATCGATAATAAGAGTCTAGCCCCAGTTTTCTCTGGACCTGACACCAGACGTAGACATTTTGACTGATAGATTTCAGGTGTTGGGCCAGAGCGCACTACTTTATGAAAACGTGAAATTCTCCGACACAGTTTGGTATCGGAGAATTATGAGGTTCAAAATTTCCCACCTGACCGAACGCCATTTTTGTAGGTGATGACTATTCAACAAAAAGAGGTGGTTCGGAAATCTTCTAAACAAGAAAAAATATTTTCTGTTTTCGGTCTGGATTAGGACGGTTTGTTGATTAGTCACCCCATGGCCTACACAAATGGTGTTCGCTCAGATGTAGAACAAATATATGAAAAAATAATGATAAAAGACATTGTACTGCTAACTTAGTTAGCGCTTATACATTTTTTATTCATTTTTTTTTATGTTGAGGACATGGCTTCTCTCCCATTAAAAATTCAAAAGGTTGGCAAGTATGCATTTATGAATACTATCAATATTAGCACTAACTCCCCTTTACCAGTACAATGTCTTTTATCATTATTATTTCATATGTTTGTTCTACCCTTAAATTGTATCTGTATCTAAGGAAGGTGTTAATTGCACTTAAGTTTTGTAAACAAATGATATATGGTATTGATAAGTGCATACTTGCCAACCTTTTGATTTTTTTCATGGGGGAGAAGCCGTGTGCTCAAAATTAAAAAACTCGTAAATAACACAATTATTAGCACTTACACATAAAAACGCAGCAAAATTGTATCTTATAATAACTGTAATCACTGTAATAACAGGATGGCAAATACAGATTGATATATAGTGTGTACACTACCAGTTCGAGATGTTATTTAATTCTTAAAAGAATTGAACAGGTAGTTAAACGCATACGGCGCGCGCTGGGCGGATATTTGTTGGTCCGGGTTATGGCCTTAACGTACTGTGGCGAATTTATTGATATTCGTTAAAATGAATGAATGAACTTGATTGACCTCACACGAGTGATGTAAGAAAGGATGACAAACATGTTTGTATTTACAGTAAATAACTGATTTTAGTACAAAATAGTCAATTACCGCTTTGTTATTCTTCCCAAAAACAATCAGACGGCTGCATTTGCAGTAAAACACAACAGTTTCGATTTTCCTGTCCAAAAGTGGTGTAACATAATATCTTGATCTGCTATGGAACGATGATATGCACAGAGTCTTTTGGGAATGAAAGTCTATTAGTTATGACGTTATCTTTTGTAATATCTTTCTTAACTCCACTGAGGGTAAGATTTTGAGGGACGTTGTGATTATAATTCATCCGTAAGAAACATGGAAGTTCCAAACTAAGTAAGAGTTGCTCATCATGTTTATCTAATTCGCGTTGTTTAACTTTAATGCTGCATAAAGACATGAGTTTTATTTAGTTTTGGGGACATTTTGTTCCCACAACGTCAGACATAATATCTAGAAAACCATATGTTTCTCTTCGGAATACACCATTCCTGTATCTGGGCGTAGAAACAAATGCGATGATCTATGACGTCATTATTAAAACAGCGATCAATTAAATAACATCCGAGGTGTTTTCCACTAGTGGGTAACCTAAAATGTTTACCAGCTCCAAACATATTTTATAATGAGTCGGGAGTTAGGAAACTTACTGCGATCATGGGAGAAATATTGTTATTGACGCAATCATTTTTATTTTAGGATTCACGATTTCCTGACCACCTGTACTCTTTATCTGACGGAACTATGTCTTGAGTGACCAAGGCAATGTAACATGCGATAAGAACTATCAGGTGTATAGGTAACACGCCACTGAGAAACGACAGATTTTTTTTCTTATTCTCAGTGCCTCAGCGCCATACCTTCGGCCAAGACTGACTGGAGTATCACTCACAAGGTACAAGTAGGAGGACTTATCTTATCAATTTTTTTCTTCAACTAATTGGAGCCTATTTCTCTTTTTTTTTCTTGTCTGGTTATATAATACATTTTCACTTTTAATATTAACCCAAATGGCTGTGATAGGGTATATCTTCACTAATCAATTAATCTTGAAACCAACGTTTATCAATCAGAGTATAGGTAACTGATATACTGACGTCTGTTTTGATGTCATTTTAACAGGAAATATGGTTTCACTTCTTACCCTTCTCAATGCTTTGGCTCTGATTATACAAAGTAAGTAACACTTTTTCCTTTGCAAATGTGAATGATTATGATCAAACAAATATATCGGACACAAATATCAAAAATGCATTAAAAGTAAACACATTTAATGAATATTTCCCATAAAATATCATTGTACATTATTTGATACATAACACAGATTGATTTCGAGAAGTTTGATCACAACTATTAAGTAATGCAATAGCTCCAGTGATTGAGAGAGTGGATCCAAGGGAAAAGGTAATCTTGAACAGATAGGATAGTCGGTACAGCGATCAAACGATATTGAAAGTTTAGTTAAGTAAACAAAAAAACCATTTAGAATTTGAAACTAAACAGTTAGTTAAGTTAAGTAAACATATAACTATTTATAATTTGAAGATAAACAGCTTTGTCAACTAATACTTTTGCGAGAACGATGTTCAATTACCGATTGTCAATGCATACAATACATGACTGAAACCTTCTGTTTACTCTGTCTACAGACAGCAATTGCCCCTGTGAACAAACACATGACTATTACATTGAAAAAACTATTTAAAATCATAATAAAAAAAGATTTACTGTTTAAAATTAGAACATTGTCAACAACATTTTTATAACAAATTATTGCATTTTTATTTAGACAGAAATGGATTATCTCTTACCAGCTACTGTCTGTTTTAAGTTTAATGATCAATCATAGACCAGTCATATTTTGCTTTATGCAATGATTCATTAAACTCGTTACAGTGATGCACGAAACAAAACATACGAGTAAAGAATACTAATATCTGTCAAAGGGTATCAAAAATGTTGCATTTACTTTTGTGTTCATATCATGTTCTGTTTCAGCTCTTGCATCTCCGCCGTCGTGTTTCTCTTGTTCCTCTATGTCACACGCGCGATACTGCGACTATTACACAAAGTGTTCTGATGGGGAGGTTAGTATAACATACACATGTGGTGAACATACTTTCCATTTTTCCTTCTTTATTTACCCATTTTTATAATTTTCAAGACATTGACAAATCTACATTCCATTTAAAATGAAACTACATCTAATTAATTAATCATACACTCATAGCACGCTTTGCTCATAATCAAGGACGGTTATTTTAGTTGTTGAATAAACAGCGTGGGATAACACGTTAAACCATTTAAAAACTTAGTTTGGCGATGTTGATTTGATGAAATCTGACCGTTGACCCGAGACTAACTTTTGGCCCGAACTACTTTTTTTTCCGCACGCAAATGTTCTTCATATGTCAATAATGGCAAACTTTGACATTGCTTCTCTGTGTAGATGGGGAAAGGGGAAGAGTTGCAAGTCGATCCCATAACTTTGGTTTTCAAACATTTTAGATTCAATTGGATTCGGGGCAGATTCATACTGTACCCCGATACAGGTTTGATAATTGCCATCCTCAGACCTGTCGACGTTCCTAACAAAAGTGTCAATGTTGATCTGGTATAGAAACATTCCAAACACCCAAATGTCAGACTGATATATCACCACCTCTACTTGAAAGACAATACACCTCCCCTGAATACAGCGTGCACATACCGTCCGCATATCGCCCTCACATTGTGTGCACAACAAGGCGATTTAACAATCGATCACCCCGTTGTGCAATAAAACGCACATATGTGCGATATGATGAGATCGGTTGATCGTTGATACAGAATGAAAACAAAAATCCAAAATAATAAGGAACATCCAACACGTATAAATATTAGCTTTATTTATGTTGTAATTGTTCTTGTACTTCAATGCATGTTACATTTTATTAGAAAGCCCGCAATACTATCATTAATGAGATTGTACTCACATATATGATTTGGCAGTTAGTTATCGCATAGTTGCGCGCAAGCTATTACCGCAGTTTTGCATCGTGTGTACACCGTGCACACACAGCATATCGTTTAACTGTGTATGTTTATGTCGGGCGGTGTAACAAAGTAAGCTTTAACGGACTTAAACAAAACATGTTGACATGATTATAGAAAAACATTTCATAAACATAATCGGAAATAAATTTGACGTTTTGATAAAAGGGACGAAGGTAACACAGTAAGCTTACCAGAAACTGTTGTATTACTTAAATACTTATAATCTGAGTAAATAGTCCGGGAGTGTAGAGAAATGTCATGATAAAATCAGTTTTCTTCAGAATTAAATGCCAACTAACCCAGGGAGTAAAGCCAAACCATACCGATAAATGCCACATAATTATGTACATGCAAGGATTTAGTTATTACAGGTTATTAGTGAGAACGCCGTGCATACCAAAAGTTCCTTCTGGGTATTATCCAAGAGCTTGCGGCTATAGTGACGACGGTTGGCCTTTTGATTTAGTATAGAACAGGAAAGATTTCCTTAACAGACAGTCGGGTCCTGGAGGCTAGTAAGGACAAATATGATGTTTACCCTAGCAGACAGTACAAGTCATAGAAGCCAGTGAGATGGTTTTGATACAGGTATTGAGATTTTACTTTTACGTTACTTAGCTTAAAGAGTGAGACACAACGCTGAAGTTACAAGTCTATGTAACTGTACGTAGAAGAGATGTTGTTATCACCTGTAAATGTGTTTGTAATGAGACTGTTGATGAACGTCTATGAATAAAAAATCAATATTACCAACTATTACGAGGGTAGTGTAGTGGAAAGCACACTTGCCTTTCACCAAGGCGGTCGGGGTTCGATTCCCCGATAGGACGTGAAAAGGTAGGAGGTCGTCCCTTGCCGACCACTTGGGTTTCTCTGGGTACTCCGGTTTCCTTCCACGATAAGACCCTCCGCCAGCTTACATCCGAGTCAACAAGATACATTAATATAAGTTGATAACTTGTTTTATTATTGTTGCAAAATAAATAAAGTATATATACACATATCTATATGAAATATGCAATACAAAAATGTGTTAATCAACAGCATAGAAAGCATTATATTTGAATTTCCCTCGAATTTTTAATAAACCGAACATGATACCAGTCTGTATCACCATCTTCAGATTCGCCAGTTTAGTTTCCCTTCAACCCACTGAAAGTTCTGGCAAATTCGATACGGCGGAATTCCATCTACATTTGATGTCATTTTCAGCATGGTCTGATTCCTCAAAACTTATGGCAATTCGCAATCTAACGCTGCATGGCTGTTCTCGTTCTCGCATGAATATTATTATATTCATTACTATTTTCATTCAGGGTATACGTTAAGGATGAAATGAAAATATATTATAAAACATAACTGTCGAACTGTTTTAAACCAATGCAAGTATATAAGGAACCAATGTAAATTAAATAAATGTTTTCCAATAACTAGGTTTGCTATGTAAAGAAGAGTGAAAACTACAATGGTCATTTCCATTACACGTCCGGCTGCGTTAGCAATACGGTAAGTATATTTTACATGCTGTTTATTCTGGTCACATAAAAATGATATAGGTAATAGTACGTTTGTAGTATGAAGATAGTATTATAAACTTTCCTGGCACGATATGCACGTGGGCTAAAACAATGATGTGGTGTCTTTGCAAGATTTTATTTTTCGACTTTATCTGTAGAACCGGGAAACCTATTTTCATAGTAGTTGTCCAGAAGCTTCTTGTGTTAATGGGATGTCAATTAAGTTCAAATAATACATTTCTGTATCACTGATGAAGTTTGCAATGCCTCAGAAATTAAATTTGTTTTGACTTCAGAGGCCTATTGTTTTGAAATTTGTTAACTCGAGTAGAGAGCTTTCATGTTTGCTAAACTAATCAATAGTTAAGGTCACGTGGTAAACTTTTCATAATAGGTTGAGAGTCATGTTAGATTTATATTTATTTAAATGAATGACATTGACTTACTTGTAAATAGTTCAAATGTGTAGAAAATTTAACTACTTCTATCATATTATCAGACCTAGATTCAGTTTTCGTGCTCTTCCTGCGTTTTGTTTACAAGCACTGTGGGGTTTTTTCCCAATAATATGTTTATATTTCTGGAGAGGAAATGCCGTTAGGTTAGGCATGATATTTTGTTAATGGGATTTGTATGATATTTTGTAAGTATATTGAGCAGCGAAATGCGTCAAGCGCACATATATAAACCTGTAAATACTATTGAATATAATTTGTACGACATTCTGATCAAATGCGCAAGGCGCTTATACGATATGTTGTGTGTATATATTAGGTAATGAGGTTAGAACGATTATTAAGTGTTGGTCATAAGTGTGATAAGAAATAAAACTTAAGGTAGTGGGAGAAAACGTTTGTTAAGTTGAATTTTATCCCTTTAACATGATGAAGAACACGAATGTCACAGATATATTAATCTTATTAGACGTGTGGAACTTTCGTCCCCAATGTAACATCCGGTCTGAGGTATTCGTCTCACGGGCATGACGTATGTCGTGAGTGTTGCTATAGTGATATGTGTAACAACAAAGGCTGTGGTGACAACGGTAAGTTGTATGAAATATATAATGTGTGGGCTCTTTTGTAATTTCGTTGGGTATATTTATCAATCTAAATATTGTTTATTTTTAGTAAAATATATTTATGCCGAAATAACAAGCCGACATAACTCATCATTTTTTTACTCTTTGGTTTTTCAACATTTGCTTTTACTTTCGTAGCAAGTAGCGTTCACAGATCTTCCACAATTTGTATATGGAGGTCTGACCGTATTAATGGTATTATATGTGGTAGGGCCTCCACCCAGACAGGACCGGGGACCGTACTGTTTTCAATGTGAACACCTGTCGGACCCAAGCGAATGTGATCAAGTGACAATCTGCAATATCAATGAGGTAAGCACCGGAACGGTCTTCCTTGTGGTCCTACAGTAGCTATAAGTAGAATCACCGAAGTTATTGTTCTATTCAGTGCCGTCCTCTGTATGATATATGTTTGTAAAAAAAAACACAACTCAAAATGATAACTGAATTGCAAGTTTTTTTTGTAATACAACTGCGGTTAACACTCTCGAAAAAGTAACTTACCATGAAATAGATTACATCGTTTAAGGAAATTCTTGATAAACAATCAGATAGCCTATTTTTTATCTATTCCTTTATTTCAACAAAGGTATGCGGAGTTGAGGAAAAGGAGTTTTTTCAACAAGAACATCAGTTCACAACTGGATGCAAAAGAAAATCTGTAAGACAATACGTATATTAAGTTTATATTTTCCCTCACTACCAGACTGGAGACGCTATGTTGAGTTTAATCTAAGAAACACTTTAAAACTGCATATTATAATATTTATCATGTATAAAGAAAGTGCAATTTCCTGTAATGCCTTACACTTTCTCACAATTCTGGCAATCGTTCAATTTTGTTTGCGATAACGTAAATGCTTAAAACATAGAAAATCAGTTTTGTTAAAAAGTATTTAACAACATGGATTTACCAATATATGTTCACATCAATAATTTTACATACCCGTGAAACCTTTTTGGCTGACTGGAATACAAAATTATTAGTAAACGAATGAAGGAATTATTTAGAAAAAAAGGCTGAAAAGACGACTAATAGAATTTCATAACCTTGGGGTAATATTTAGAGGTAACCATTTCCACATCCTACTCCGTATCAGCCCGATACTCCTATATCAGCTCGAGGGGCCTTACGCCCGAAGGCTGATATGAATAAGGGCTGAAACAGAGTTAGATATGGAAAATGTCATATGATTTTTTTTATCATTTGCATGTACCTCTCTTAAATATCAAAATTATTAGCATTAACACATACACACAGAAAGTTTATATCTCACAATAACTATTATCACATTCTACTTTGAATAAAATACAATAAATAGGATTGCAAATACAGATGGATTTTTAGTGTGTACACTACTAGTTCGAGGTGTTATTTATCTCTTAAAGGTGTTGAACACGAAGTTAAACGTATATGGCGCAAATATGTAAATCTATCATTTCATTGAAACCTTTTGCTTTTGTTGTGTCTTTAGGAGTGTCATGAATCTTTACTTGTTGGCCGTGCCATGAACAGTTCCGTGAGATCACTCAATATGTGTGACCAGTGTTGTGAAAGCGATTTTTGTAACGATCGCTGTGGGGAGTCCCAAGCAAAAGTGTATGGTATGTATACATGTATATAATATCATTTTATTGACTTGCGAAAATTAAAAAGCTCGGAATATCAGTGATATGATCATGTAGAATGATAATGTGTTATGTCATTGAATCAAAATTTTGATCAGCGTAAAATATAATTCAACAAATTAGTTATTAAGGTGTTTTTTCTTAACTTTAATTTTAAAACGTTATCTCTAAATTATATTTATTATTATTGAATTCAGGATGTTTTTTAACTCCGATGTAAACGTTTAGGTTCTGGGTCTCTGACCAAAATTCTGTAACTTCGGGTAGTATTTCTCAAATCCCATATGATAGATTCCTCGTAATGTTATATCAACATAATCATATCCGTTTTCAGAAAAAATAACCCGAAGCAATTCATTTTTATCAACTACAATCTTTATGCTTTAAAGATTTTTGTTCTATTCATTTTGATGTTTTATTTTTCAAGGTCAACAACGGGGTGTTAGGCTTGTTGTTCATGTTACTGTGAAGATTTTTATGGTGTTAATTTCAGTTTGCTATAGGTCTCAAACTTTTATACTTTTGTTTTTTTCTTTCTCACATGGGTCACCTTTAGATTCATTGGTTTTATATTTCTCTTGTTTTTGCATAAATAAGGAAGTTGCGACGATCACTACAGAGCCGGAAGTGTGACGTCGGGTGTGTATACGATATCACCTGATGACGTCAATACGTTTGACGTGTACTGTGACATGGAGAACGGAGACGGGGGCTGGATCGTTCTTCAACACAGGTTCGACAATTCGGTGCTGTTCAACAGATCCTTTGCCGAGTATGAAAACGGCTTCGGACAATTAGACGGCGAGTTTTGGATAGGCCTTGAGAAAATATATATATTGGCGCATTCCAGTCGTAAGGTCAGGTTTAATCTACAAGCGTTAAATGGAACCTGGCTACCACTTGAATACGGGAATTTCTCTATCTCCAACGCCAGTCAACAATATACCCTTCACGTGTCTAATCATATCCAAGGATTTAGCGCGCAAAGCTTTGAATACAACAATGGTCAGGTATTCTCTACATACGACAAAGATCATCGTGGTTGTGCCGCTATGCGATTTGGCGGTTTCTGGTATGATCATTGCCTACTATTAAACATCAATGGACATTTCGGACTATTAAACGATGCAAGTGGTGTCTTGGAATATACTAATGGTTCTATAAACTTTCAGAAAACATTAATGATGATACACTAATATCAACAAAATATTGATCATCAATCATCAAGCATCATTTATAAACAATGGCCAACATCTTTAGGGTAAGAAGGTCGTCTGACAGTAAAAAGAATATTATCCTTATCTGTTATGTCTCAGAAATTTCAACGCTCTGGCGTTTAGTATCGTTCAGGAGCTGAAGGTAATGCAAACACGCATGTCTGATACACTTAAGGTGCAACAGGAATCCTGAAAGATGGAATGGTTACAGTACATTTCAGCCAAAAAATGAGGCATATTCAAGAACCCTAAATTTAACATCGGAGTTGAGATATGCAAGATGAACATGTTGAACTTTGATTTGATTTAATTTAGTTAAATCGGGTATAAGTTATTAAGGCCCTTATCATTAAAGTTCATCTACATTATGTTATAAAAAGTTACCTAGGCCTTTGACTATGTTCTTGACGTTTTGGCTGGCCAATACCATTTGATTTGAGGCCGGTATGCCTTTCAACAGCTGGTTACGAAGCAGAGCTCTGCATGACCAAAGAATATAAATACACCTGGGAAAAGGTATAAGTTCGTAGCTTTTAGTGTGGTTACAGAAGATATTTTAATGTCGTTAAACTAGTGTTTAAAGGCACCAATATTAATGTCTTACTTGTGGTCTGAGCTGAACTTTTTCTGTTTTATTTTAACACATAATATCAAGTTTAATATATAAAAAATAACAGGTCTCAATACCGATATTTAATTTAAGTTTTTGAAGATTACTTTTAATTGGATTGAAATATCATGACCTTACTATTTTTAAGATTTGTTGTACCTCAAAATCACAGGAAATGAAGATCCAATATAATACTACTGCGGAATGTATCGATAATTACACGGTACATTGTATGTCTACAATGAAGGTCAATGCTAATTGTATACCACCCTTGATGATGATGATTATGATGGTGATTTCATATTGTTGTAAAAATGTTGCAATGGTGTCAAGATGATGCAAATGGCTCCATGATAAAGAGGTGAATGATGTTAATCATTGTCATGTTGACGAGGACGACGACGACGACGATGATGATGATGATGATGATAATGACGATGATGATGATGATGATGATGATGATGATGATGATGATGATGATGATGATGATGATGATGATGATGATGATGATGATGATGATGATGACGACGATGATGGCGATGATGATAATGCTGATGTGATAAGAATGGTGATAACTTCTGAATACATTGTGCTGCTTAGATGATGAAAAGGTGAAGGAAATAAAACAACTCCATTTAAAATTAATAATTTCAAGCAAATATAAAATGTTGTTATGTAATTGACAATAAAGGTATTCAAATCAATTCTTGTTCTTGTTGTTTAAAAAATAATAATAGTTGATTGGCGATGAACCTTGACCGATTCTGTACTATTAAAGTTAATAAACCTCATGAGGATGTTTAACTTTTAGGATACTTAAGTGAGTATTTAACCCAAAACAGTTAGCTGCACCAAATGGACCATGTATTCTCCGGGAGAGCAAAGACCCACTACAATGATACGAGGATAGGGATTTGATTAATCTATGCAAAATGAATGCATTTGGCATCCGTTCTGATCCTGTATGTGCTTCGACTATACATGGAATCGCCTACATATCAAACAACGTTGTGTTTAAAGACTCGAAAAGACAAAATGTTTCTATAGATGAAACATTTTGATAAGACAGTGTTCAATATTGATAAAAAAATCTTGTGAGTTTTACAAAATCCATACTGAATGGTACTAAGAATCGTAGTGAGGCGTTCTGATTATGGTTTGGTTTAGCAACTATAAAAGCCACCTATGAAACATTGTTTTTAAGGATTCTTGTGAAGTTTCGGAATCCATTACAAACGAAGCGGGTCCGCTATAAGTGGGTATTTGGAAAAATTATAATTGACAAGCGTGATAAGCTAATATTTGGTCTGTCGAAAATGTATGTGAACGGTTCCCTTGGTAATCGAACAAGTTCTTTTTACAAGCTGGTGATGTCATAGGGTTTTCAGACAAAAGTTAAGTTACTAGATGTTTTAACTGCGGACACATCAAGACACATATGCATGTACATACCTATCATGATAGTTATTGACAATGCTTTGAATATCGTGATCGAGAAATACAGACATGTAATTTTTTTTTTTCATTTTAGACTTCAAACAACTATTTCTATTTTAAATGATGGACCTGAAGATTTTTTTCCACACTAAATGTGAATTTATTTCAGCCTGCTCTCGTTTTGTTCATTTTTTTCCGAAAATGTATATATTGTCCCATTCTAGTCGTAAGGTCAGGTTTAATCTACAAGCGATGAATGGAAGCTGAGAACCTTTTGAATATGATATTTTTTCTATCGCCAACGCCAGTCAACAATTAACCCTTCACGTGTCAAATCACGTCAGAGGATTTACTGCGATAGTTTTTGAATACAACAATGGTAATAAATTCATTACATACGACAGAGCTAATCTTCATAAATGTGCTACGTCTAACTTCGGTGGAGTTTAGTAAGATAACTGTACATTTTTTAACATTACTGGACATTTTGGACTACCGGAAATGGAGTCGTAGTTTACACTGATCATTACATACAGTTTAGGAAAACGTTAATGATGATACAATGATTTCAGTAAAATCTTCATACAACTGATATACTTGTGAATTGTTCATATACTGTAATCGTAGATATTTCAGTGGTACTCTAATTTTAGCACTTTTCACGCTATAAACATTATGCTAATTTCTGATCGTGGTGATTAATGTTTCTCTATGTCTATAAAGTTGTCAATTATTCATACTGTGTGTGTGTCAATTTATGTATGCGCTAATCAGTTAAAATTCGATTGTATGCTAAACTTTTGGTCCGTTAAAAAAGAGTTATCTTTCAATACAAAAAAACGGACGTTAACAATATTATAAACGATGTGTTAAACGTTTCATATCGAATATGTTCCTTGAAAGGAGGTACCAATTGTAATCTGATTAATGAAAAATATTACCTGTAACTGAGCGAGATAGGGTTATCTCAGTCGAGTGCTAAGAATCTGTAACATAATCCCAACTGAGGCGTAAGCCGACAGAAAGCCAGAGACTGAGATAACCCAATCTTGCTCAGTTACGGGTAAAACATGATCTCGCACCTTTCAGTTCGGAAAAAGCTATTCAATTATGCTAAAGACTGCATATATCCCGTTTTGGTCCTCAGATACATATTGCCTCTACACTACGAAACCTACATTTGAATGCCTTCTCGTTAGAATGTAGTACGTCCTTACAAAGAAAATAACGTATTACATAGTGTAGATTGAATTTTATCTACAACATCAGATTTCTAACTAAATCAAAACAATACATTTAACGACAAAACAGAATATTTAAAATGCAGATAGTCAAGTTCAAGCCGTTAACGCGCGGAAGAATACATCATGTGTACAAATTCGGCGAAACGTCACGTATACGCACCAGACAGATCAGACGAGATAATAAAATCTAGCATGGGATATGACGGGGGATATCTCTATCTGAAGTGCGAGAAACTTTTATCCAGAACTGTTATGACTCTTTTGAAGTTGTATCAAAATCAAACTAAATATCAAAGACGGCTGAAGAAGATGTGTGTAGTGAATTCTTTATTCAGGGGTGGTTGGAGGACATAAAGTTGAATTTGATCAAACAAATTCCCAATAATCGTTTACTAAGCCGTACAAAACATTCATGTCCGATACACGTAAGGAGCAACAATCATCCTGGAAGATGGTATGGTCAAATTGCAACCAAACGATAAGTCATATTAAAAGATATCGGTGTTGATATATGCAAACAAAATATATTTGCCTTTAATTTTAGTATTAAAAATGATGTATTTCATACACATTACGTGGTAATATGAAACCTTGTCATTTAAATATTATTTTTGTGGTTTGAGGCCGGCATACCTCTCAAAAGCTGGAGAAATAAAGCTCCAATGTATATGATGGGTTTTGAAAAATTAGGCTCCGCAAGGCTAATGTATACAAATGTACTTAAAAAAGTGCTATTGCAGAATTCGCTTAGATTACAAAAAACAGTTAAATGTCATTAAACTATTTTAAAGGCATCAATATAATTGCAGTACTAACTTTTTATGTGTGATTGTTTCTGTTAACAGTTTTGTCGTTGTGATATTGCATTAAGTTCGTTTACCTATTACGTTTTCATTGCAGCTGCGACTGGTGTTTTGGGTTACATCAGTGGTGCACCGTGCAATCACAGGGTCGTCGTGAACTATGACGATAGTTCTATGAAACAATACCTTGCTTAAGCCATTTATATATTTCATCAATGCTACCCCGCATAAAGCTTGCAGAATAACGGTCGCAATACTCCCAACATATTCCTATATATATTTCAAATTGCTGATTCGAATAAAAAAGGTATATTGTTTTATAGAACAGTATGGAATGATAATCAAGTACAGAAAGTATATATAGGATCTCACGAAACTACCAAGATGCATTATTTAACATTCAGTAGAAAAAACTCCAATAATATTCGTAAAGCATACATTTGGCCAGGTTCAAGCTTTGATTGAATTGGAGCTAAACGCAGTCTTACCTAAGTCACCGAGGCAAACATGCAGGTCCCAGATTCTTTGGCAAATGAATGTTTTGGCTGCTGGACATTTAGTTAATTAATAATAAGGCTAAGCGCACAATTTTACCAAACAAATTGAACTAAGTGCAAAGTTTGAAAATAATCAGTGAAGTGGAAAATGTATGTCACATTGACCTACATTTGATATATTGCAGTAGTTTTCCCCGAGATATATCCTCTTATGACGGACAGACGGACCTGTCGTAAAGGTAATCACTCATTTCCCTGAAAATATTCCATATATATATATGGATTGTACTTTCATTTTCTTTCTCTTCATCCCTTGAATAATGTCATAGGAAAATTGAAGGCTCAGTGTGCGCCAACCTGTGAATGCGACGAGAAGGTCATTTGATGTACCTCAAAAGAGTTTAACGGTCTCGTAATGGTACAATTGACTGTATCTGAAGTCGGGCTTTGCTACTCTGTAATCTTCAATGGACATGTATCAGCCTAGCGATTTGTCAGGTAATTTAACATGTGACCAATCAAATAGCTAGCCGCGTGCCATCAATTTTGCTAAGACGTATCCCAGGGGTACAGAGAGAGAAAGTGAGCTCAAACCCTGTAGCATCGAGAATGCCTGTACATGGATGTCCATGTTATGTTTTTAAATTTTGAAAAATTCTGGTAAAAGCATATGTATGCCAACACGGTCATATTAAAAAAAATACAGAGTAGTATAGATACAGCCGTATCACAATAAGGTATATGTAATCGACAAGTAAAGAACAATGGGCGACAATACAGTTTAGCTGGTTACATGTAAGTGTTTATTTTTAAAATAAAAATTCAGATAAATAAATATACACTTGTATGATATCATATAGATCTTGCAAATGGTACCATCAGTATTAAAGTGATCAGTTACATAATACAATACATGAATGTATAAAATTATAGTTGATGTACATCGACTCATGTTTATCGATATCATCTTTGACTGTATAGATTTTCTCACAACCTTTATTCACATTTGTTTTATTAATTCACTTGACCTCAAATCTTCAAGATTAAATGACCATAATTAGCCTTCGATTACCCGCTTACCGATGGAATATGCTATAACAACAGCATATTTCATAGGTGTTAACTGGTTGTTTGTTAATGTATTTTATGTTGTAGTATTGATTCATAGTGACTGTTTATCTTTGTAATATGTTGTGATAGGTGAATGCTCATGTTTCTTTCTTGAATAAAGGGTTTGATTGCCCTGAACATTTGACAAATGTCTTTGTCGTTATAACTTCTATGCCTATCTATCAAGTTAAGTAATATTTGTTCGCTCAGATCACAGTGAGTCAAGGACTCATCTCACACGTGGTCGACACAAAATATACAATATTTACAACATATTTACTTGTGAGTACAACAACAAAAGAGAACTACCAACCAAAACAAATTTCTGAATTGGAATTTAGTTTAGCTCTCAGTGATCTATAGAAAATTACGTTTGATTGTTAAATGTATGTAATTTACTGTTCTCCCCATCAATCCATTTACACTCGGGCAAATAAGCATTCTGCCTCAGTGTCTCTTTATATATGTTATGTCTCATATCGATAAATCTGCTACATTTACTAATGAGAAACGGGGAAAACATGCGTATTTCGGAATTGAAGAAAAAATAAATAAAGAAAAGACTGTGATGTTAAAAATCTATTTCCAAACATGTTTGAACTAAAGATTTTATATTTTAAAGCTAAACTTAAGTACATATGCAACCCATTACGTTAAAGCTGTCGCCCATACGGCAGGATAATTGGCATTATCTCAAATCAATTCACTTATACCTTCAAATCACCATGTACAGTGTTTGCTAGTATGGATCTTTGTTGGAAATGAGACTATTGTCACAGTACTGTATTGTAACGCATAAACGGGATATTACATATTTGGGATTATGACAAAGTAACTAGGCTTTCTTTAAGACCTTTCTTAACTTTATTTTTCAAGTTACCAAGTCAGTTATTAAGGCAACCGAAATGACGTTTGCCGAAGCATTGATTTTGACGGAACGTAAAGTGTACAGGGTTGATACTTGAAATTCTATCCATAACCGATCTGGAACGATATAACATGCATAACTGTAACAGAAAGGAAATATAATACTTGATAATTAGTAAATACGATACAATACGACACTAAATACACTAAATGTCAGTACCACGGTGCCAATTAAAACCTATTCGGTTTTAAAACAAAAAAGATCTAGCACTTATTTCAGAATTTATAAGCGCCATCGTTTATTTCATTTTCAAAATTACATGATACAAAGAACAAAAACAATTATGCAAATCCACAATAAACACATAACGGAGAAAAAAAGAATGAGGAAGAAAAGATTGTTTGGTAAGAATAGAAGAAAGAGAATTGGAACATTCGACTGCTCCTTAAAATCGTTAACTCTTTTAAAGAGAAATGGTTGGAAATATTCCAAAAATGTTTCAATTTCACTTGTCAGACAATTTTTGTAAAATACAAAATAGCATAGTGGGTGCAATATTGGAAAAAGGAATATCCGGTCAAACAAATTATGACGTTCGTTTATACACAATTGACAATAAAAATAATTAACCGCATTTCAACATTCCTTTCTAAATACCTACCTGTTTCATTAATGTTATAAAACAAATTTAGTTGAGTTTAACTTAAATAGAAGTTTGTACATAAGGATACATGTTTTACGATTCCTATTTCTGATAGGTTTAAGTGGTACAGTAGTTGATATAGAAAATTCACTTACAGATCAATAATAATAATACTGCTTGCTATTTCAACCCAAACTTACGTTATGACTTTGATAAGAATTGTGGTTACTGTAATAAATCGGTATTATTACATTATACACTGTGTAGATATGATTTCTAAGAGCAGGCGATTATTTTTATTCCTACCAACATCCGCCTGTGCTCAGAGAAAGGAAAATCTCGATGAATCCTATTGCATTATCTTATGAGGCGACTAACGTGTAGACACTGTGCAGTCACATATTCTTTTGCTAATGGAGATATGGGAGCAATCAAAAATGATATCTTTGTTCCCTATTGCAATATTTGGACCTCTGTGTTTGCTTTTCTCTGCTACCTTACCATCCGTTATGTCTCCCTAGGAACCCCTGGTAGGCCCGGTCTCAGGTTAATGTGACCGATTAGAGTATCATGCTACTGTGTCCAGGTTTACATTTATCAAAATGATGAAACTTTAAAAAGACCTTTTACTTAGCGAGTACACAAACTTAAACTGTAACCTGATATGTGTATCCTCAACCTTCTGTTGTACTGCTTGCTGCTAACGTAATAACGTACTACATGTATACAAACATATTTGGGGCATACCCATTAAGTCTAAATGTATTATAAAACTGTCTCTCTTCTAATTTTGGAACACGTCTAGATGTTTCCATTCGATCAAACGATTGCATACCTAACTATGAAAAACATTTGAATTTGACAATATGATAGACATACTCGAAATACTCATTCAGGTTCAATGTAAGACAATAACAAGATACATAGATTTTCAATTACTTATTTGAATTACAACAGACCTTAATATGAGCTCTTGTGCAAATCTACATCAATTTGTTGCAGGAGTTTTGAGCAAATTTCTTGTGTTTTGAAAAATATCTACATACAATGCACATACTTGTTTTTTCTGGGGGTAAAACTGACATGCCTGCTGATCTGAAATAACTTTGAGAGAGGAACGTATTTTATTATTATTGTTAGATTCTTAACGGCCCATCAACACACAAGGTGTCATTAAGGCCAATTCAAAGTATATATATATATACTTTTTAAATTGACAAATGCGTAGCAAATTAAACAGCAACAATGCTAATTTAAGGTCTAACATTTATTTATTGATAAAATCGGGGGCTTATTTTTACACTTTCGTTTACAATGTTTTGAGGGATATGTACTCACAGTTTTGATTACAATTTCAGTTTGACGCTCAGCAGGCGCTGGTTAGCATCTTTTTCTTGCTTTTCATCTTTTGAGTCACTAATGCACTAAGAATCATCCTTATGAGTCTTGCAGTTACACTTAAACACTTTTAATCCAGTTTCAAAAAGGAAACACTATTTCTGATCTTTACGCACGCTCCTTTGTGACTCCTCATCGGCAGATTTAGCAAGGTAATATTTTTACAATGATAACAGTTGTTATCCTTTTTGCAAGCACATGATCTAGCATATAAAGAATAAGGACTGTACATTTGTCAGAGTGGCTGACTGCAGAAGATTGGCTCATATAGCAAGTTTGCCACTTAGAAGTTAAATATTTATCATATCGTCACGGTATTAGTATATGGAATACGTGTTAGTGCAATTCATAATTTAAAAAATCATGTTTTAAAAATAATATACAAAAAGGACGAGGATAGATTAATGTATCAAAACAAAGGTAAAGGCACTAAAAATCCCACAGAAATGTGAGAACCTGTGTTCTCGGTTGATGAGTGTTCAACGTTACAGCTACATATGTAGCATACTTACAGATTGCAGTTTGTTAACAAAGATTCATATTTTCTTATGCACATAATAAAACCATAATAAACACTCTGAAAAATAAATTGAACATTGTTGAAAAGCTTTTGCTCTAAAAACTAACACTCCAACAGTTTGTAAATTATGTCAGGTCTTTATCACAAATAACATACCTCTTTATTGAACAGTCCTGTTCTGCAATTTTCCCAGTATTTGATTGTATGACCATACAATTCATTTGATTATTTATTGTTGGCATTCCCGCTTTAAAGAGATTCATATTAACAGCTGAACCATCTGAATAGATCCATGTGTTCTCCGAAATACTGTCTGAACCATCCACATAGAACTGAGAAGTAGTTGGTAGTAGTGGAACTAGGAGTTCAAGTTTTTGTGTCGTGTCCACCTTAGCCACACGTCCACCAAACCCTGCACAGTAAGACATTGCATTCGTGTTGGTGTACCGTGTGACAAGTTGCAACTTGTAGCAAAACTGGAGATCTGAATTGTACGTAAAATCAGATGGACTGCATGGAATGCAGGTCAACGCTGGTGTTGACCACTGACCATTCGCCTGACAATTGACGGCTGGGTCCCCGCTTTGAAGATGATCGGAAAAACATGTGTATGAAAGAGATGTTCCAACTGACCTTTCAGTAGAAGTTGGTGTGTCTGCGTTTGGAACTGAAGGAAGATTTCCACACAGAATTTCGGCGGGCGTCGTCGTCGTTGGCGGCTCTGTCGTCGTCGTCGTGGTTGTTATTGTTGTAGGTGATGGTGGTGGTGTCGTCGTCGTCGTCGTCGTCGTCGTTGTTGTTGTTGTTGTTGTGGGTACAATATATGATATAGCGGAAACACAAGTCGATTGACCATTAGACAATTCTACACAGATAGAGTCAACATCGCAGGAATGGCCAACACAAGATTTTAACAGGAAACTTTCAAACTGTAATAATGTTGATCTTGAAATAGTTCCTACAGCGTTAATAGAGGAAGTAGTTATATAGGATACGTCTTCACCAAGTTCACAAGTCGACGTATTCAAATTAAATGAGATGACTTGGCACTTTGATCTTAGTAAACACCTTTTTGAACATTGTTTTAATCCAATGAGTTCTAAAGTAAGGAAGGCTTGTGAGAGGTACCTTTCCCCTTGCAAGGAACGTATGATTGAGTAACCCGGACAGTGCTGTCCAGTCACTATGATCACAATATATATATAAAACAACGTCAAAAGCAGTCTAACCGAGCAGATGTCCATTGCTGGTAGCAAGGCATCTAAACAAATATATATGGTTTACGCTACCGTCACAAATGTGCCTTATCTATAATTCAGTCTGCTAGCCTTTTAAGGTAATAAATGAACCTTAGAATGACACCTTCATTATAGTTAATTAGGAAATTTGTAATGACGGTAGTAAATCATTAGGGCACACTCTAACTAGACACATATTGATCTATAACGGCCTCGGCTCTCTTGTGATTCGTTAACAGCACACAACATCCCGTCCCATAGAGATTCGTGAGAATGAAGAGTTAATAAATTCCATTACGGTACCTTTAATCTCATATTGAAGTATTGCTTTGGCATGCTCCGGGCTTCATTTTGAACAGTGCTTCTTATTTCAATTGGAGTTACAGTGATAAATATCTAACAAGGGAAATAATATTTCAATAAGACATAGGTATGGTTTGGTCATAGACCTTTTTTTAAATAGTGAATCAGTGTTACAGGTTTTGTTTATTCAGTTAAGCTTGTCTAGTTCAACACTCTATAAAATATAACATAATTGTCAGATTAGACAGAATGAACCCCACAAAAAGGCAAGGAAGCTGTAAATGCTAACACAATAAAAGTTTCTTGTCCAAGTTGTAAACCGCCTCGTGATTAATTTTTAATTTAAATAAAAACACATTTATATCCTCGAAGAAAATTGCAATGGTATAATCAAATAGTGTGCTTTATTTATTATGTAAGTAATAAAAGAATGGAAAAGGTAGACGATCGGCGACATAAATAGTACATATACCTCATTATACCATGTTGACGATATTTTGGAATATATATGGGTTAACAACGATGTATTATCGAACAATAATAAATACGTGTGCATATATCATTTTCATAATAAACCATACACGTGCAACTCTCTTCTAAAAAGCAAACTTCTTCTGTTTTGCAAATGTTTAGGGTGAGCGGTATTTGACTGGTCTAAAACAAGTTTCCTTTATTTAGTGAGGGAACACGCGGTCATTTACATGTCTGAACGTAATCACAAGCGTAAACGTTTAACTGGTACCTGACTTCTAGCATAACATCAAGAAATTATGTCAGCTTTGATATAGGTTTGTTGGTGCTCAAAGGACAAATATTTTCACGCCCAATAGGACAACCTAATTTGAACAATTGGATGATCTAGGTCACGTTGTTTTCGAAACGCTTGAGTCAACACAATAGTACATTCAAATACATTTTCATATGGTAGAATAGATATAATGAATTAATGTTTGTATGTACTTGTGGGAAACATAACTTGGAATTCGAAAATGATAACTCAGGTCAAAGCGGCTGTCATTAGCTTTTTTCTGACCTCATCTTACCCTCTTTATATGTTTCACGTAAATGAATAATAGAGTTAATAATCTACAAAATGTCCAAAATGTCAGGTAAACCTAGTTCAAATGACATCTTTGTATATTCAAAGATGTAGTACAGCTTTTATGTTAACATGTATTAAATAAAAGCTTTTATGTCAACATACATACAAACAAACAAACAAACAATAAGAAGTACAGCTTTAATGTCAACATACATACAAGTTTTATACATTTTATGTCAACATACATACATACTTTCAAACAGTTAAAATTGGGTTTGAATCAAAATGTTTTCACCTGCAAATCTATTTTGCGCTGCAATTTAATATTAGAACATACTCGTTGACGTCGCTATCCACTATTGAATTAAACCAATGCAAACAACGAATACACGCCTGCTAATTCAAATGGAATTACATACAATACTTTCTTGTATGTGTGAAGCATTGAACAGGATATTCTATACAATAGGTCTCCAATTTTTTTTCATCCAAACTATAAGTATGTATAAGCACCCTGTGTTGTTTCAGTGGAAGTATATGGTTGGTATATCTTTGATGTCTTTTTATCTTCCAGAATTATTAACAAAACCCCTAGATTAACGTATCATTTGCAGATATCCACAGAGGAGACAGGATCATGTGACCACAATTGTAAGCGCATGCCCACAGTGCCAATTATAAAGTGCCCTATTAAAGTGCAAACCACTGAATACCTTACTATGCGCATCCGGCGACTGTCTAAAGCTAGTCCATTGGGTTTGACGAGCAGCGAATTGATTTACAGGGTTCCGGAACTTTTGAAGTAAATTATTATAGCAGGACCGAATCTTCTCCTATTATTAAAACTCATTTAGCTGTTATCAAGCTTCTTCGATTTTCTAACAAAATTCTATTTTTTAACAGTGCGAATCAATTAATCCGCTTTAAATGTTTCATCATTTCTGCTTAAACTAGTTGTTGGAATTTTAGGTTTTGTACATTAGCGGAATACTTGTACAACAAACGTTATTTTTATATCGGGGGGAGTAAACATTGGTTTATGTCAATACAATTGTATGTTTCCATTATATTTCACCAATCCCATAATGTGAAGGAGCATCAACTCCAGGATATAGTTTTCAATTTCATGAAGTGGTGTAATCAAATTCCATGTTATTAAAATGACAATCAATGTGGGTATAATAATGCACTATGTGTGTTTGACTTGGTGTCGTCCTTCAGAGCAGAGTACTGTAAGGTCATTTTAGTGCATGTGTATTCCTATGTGGTCATTGCATGCATAAGTTGG
Organism: Mizuhopecten yessoensis; assembly: GCF_002113885.1. Classification (NCBI taxonomy): domain Eukaryota; kingdom Metazoa; phylum Mollusca; class Bivalvia; order Pectinida; family Pectinidae; genus Mizuhopecten; species Mizuhopecten yessoensis. The sequence goes on from NW_018408629.1 coordinate 1,925,088, forward strand.
CCTAATGGTACATGTATGCAAGCCTTGTTTGTTTGTTTCTTATTAACAGCTGTGGTCATCTATGGACGTGCCCAGTTTTGGATGTGAAGGAAAGCCGGCGTACTCGAAGAAAAACCACCGACCTGCGGACAGTACCTGGCGACTACCCCGTGTATCCCTCGAACCTCTCACCCAGTGGTGGAGGGCTAGTGGAAGCAAAATGTCAGACGCCTTTACCGATCGGCCCCCACGGTCCCCACGGCCCCGAAAACTCGAGTAAGACATAACTAATCCAAAAGGATCAAAGAAACATGTTTTCTACTATATGGGCAACAAATAGTGTATTACATCGAAATAGAACAAAGGCCTAAGAGAACAGATTATCAGATGTATGTATCATTGTTGTTATTGATTCATTGAATCGGAACTCATGAGAGTCATATGTAACAGACGATTCTAAAAGAGTGGGCCTGAACTATCCAATAATGACTAGGAAAACTCGAGCACGACAGTAAAATAAAAACTGTCAATAGAAGCCAAACAGCTACGTTATTATATTATCCCAGAAGATTTGGGGATATAATAAGCCTGTTTCGTCCCACTAATTACTGCGCAATTTGTGGTATACTTGTTGGTAAAATATAAACTGCTACACCTGATTGTTGTGTTTTTTTTTATTTCGCATCCTTATTCCTTCATTTTGATATTTTCTTCATTTGACCATACCTATTCCTGTTGCCAGGACTTTGAACACCATACAAACAAACAATAAAAGTTTTGATTACGTGGAACATTTGTGATTTCCAATGATACGAAAATCTACTAGATATAGTAATCTCCAGTCAAAATAAGTTACGACACTTGGTGATTATCGTTCTATAGCAAATAACATATTTCTGTCAACAAATACAACGATGCAGTTCTGACATAATTAAACGGCAAAATCAATGTGCTTAGAAAGTAACGAAATATAAAACACGAATTTTGGAAAGTATTTTTCTACACAAGTGTCACCTGCCACGGAGTATCATGTCAAAAACCAGAACAAAATTATATGACGTCACCAACAAACAGATAACAGCAATGATGACACTGGTCGAAGTAGACACTTCGATGTTTAGTTTTAGTAGTTGATACCAGTCACAGAAACGACAATGAAATTGCACTGGTACTGTCTGAAATATCGGCAATGCAAAATGTTTGTTTCGAGACCGACTACACCTTAATAGCCTTTTTAATATCAATTAAAAGCATAAATATTTCGCAAAATACATCCCTTTTACTGTCACATTATGTCCTTTCAGTGAAGCATTCAGAAACAACGTGACAAAGTTGGAGTCAGCAGACCTTGTCAATGTACTTAAATATATATATATAATTACTACTAATTGACAATACTAATTAGTGTCATCCTTCAGTCACGTTTCATGCTTTCAAAGTACAAACAGTTGAACGCATTATACACTCTCCCGCAAGAAGCCATTTAAAAATTTAGCAGGATTCATCGATTACAAAATCTTCAAATAAAATATGTGAAATGCTCGAGATAAAAGCTACATTAAGTCTAACTGGACTTGGTTCATTTTTTAAACTGATTTTATAATAAAAAAATATATACTGTCAGCTGTTTTATAAACCAGCCGATATGAGTTCCCTGTTCTTGAACACATTTCGAATCAATGATATTTATTTTTTAAAGAAACCTATCAGACAGAATGCATCTTGGAAGCATCACGCATTCATAAAGCGGCACATATTTTAACGTGATTCTATATACCAATATACTGTCATTCGTCAATCAATTTGTTTGAATACTGATATATATTTACATTTGCATGGCATTGTCACTATATAGCCTCTTTGAAAGCTGTGTCGTTGATGGCGCACATTATGTTGTTTGCTTGCGAAGCTGTGTCATTCAAATATATCATAAATACCATACAAAACAGTTTAATGCTTAAATAAACCAGTCGATATACGTTCCATGTTCTTGAACATATCATGTATGAATCTATACTTTTTTTATGAACGAATCAAGCAGACAGCAATTTGGCTCACATTTAAAAAAAAAAAGGTATTTAGAGAATTATCATGTAAGCTGTCAATCAAACTACTGTTATATAAACCATTAGATGGACGTTCCATGTTCTTAAACACGTTATGGGTCAACGACTTTATTTAATTAACCGGACAGGAAGCATCTTTGGGGCCTCATATCCTGAAACTGCTTTTATCAATAAAAATCTACTCTCAGCTGTCATTCAAACTTCTTGAATACTGATCATAATATATGAAACCAGTCAATGTAAATTCATTCTTTTTGAATAAATGAACATATTATGAATAAATGATCTTTTTAAGAAACTAATCAGATTTGAAGGAACTTGGCAACATCCTGCAAACATAAACCACTCATTAGACCCATGCGTGATATGGTAGATACGATCAAAACAAATTAACATGTCAACTAATTGTTACTGAAATAGATTAGGACTGTTCGTCATGGGCTGGTTTCAATTAGGGGGTAACTGCAAGCTGTCAGTTACTCCTCTATCTTGTATTATAGTGATCAAAATTAATGCAATCATATTTTTTGGAATATGATTGCATTGCAAATGTTTTTGATATAAATATTTTGTAAATTACATTTTTGTAAAACACATGAAGATTTCCTAACTGTCAGTATTACGTTAGCTAAGCTCATCCGACCTTGATAATTAATGTATTTAAAACAGGAAAATCGTTCATCAAACTGCTACATTATTATGCTTGCATTAGCCATATGTTTCATGGATTTTTACATATTTTTAATATTTCACACCAGATAAACATCTTATAACTCCAGTATTGTATTCTTCGCACATTGATGATTTAATCAAAAGGAACCTTAACTGAAAGGAAAAATTAAAAAAAAGTATAAAAAAATATCATTATCCTATGTGTTATTCATCATTTATTTTCAATATTTTCTTTCTTGAAAATAAGTCGACCGATTACAGCATTATAAAATATAAATTTATGTTGAAGAATTAAAAAGGTGCAAAACAGGACATTATGAAAATAACCAGCTTACGTTTCTTCAACAAATGGAATTATGTCTCATTATGAAAACTTGATGACTTGGAATTCATCTTTTTTTTAAATATCAATTAAAAGCATAAATATTTCGCACAATACATCCCTTACACTGTCACATTATGTGTCCTTAGTGATATTAACGATACATAATGCATGTTTATGCATTCAAAAACAACGTGACAAAGCTGGAAGTCAGCAGACCTTTTCAATGTACTTACTGCTAATTGACAATAATAATTAGTGTCATCTTTCAGTCACGTTTCATGCTTTCAAAGTACAAACAGTTAAACGCATTATAGACTCTCCCGCAAGAAGCTATTTCAAAATTTAGCAGGATTCATTGATTCAAAAATCTTCAAATAAAATATGTGAAATGCTCGAGATAAAAGCTACATTAAGTTCAACTGGACTTGGTTCATTTTATAAACTGATTTTATAATAAAATATATATACTGTCAGCTGTTTTATGAACCAGCCGATATAAGTTCCCTGTTCTTGAACACATTTCGAATCAATGCTATATATATTTTTTAAAGAAACCTATCAGACAGAATGCATCTTGGAAGCATCACGCATTCATAAAGCGGCACATATTTTAACGTGATTCTATATACCAATATACTGTCATTCGTCAATCAATTTGTTGGGATACTGATATATAAACCAGTCGATATACGAACAGGAAGTTTTCCTAACTGTCAGTATTACGTTAGCTAAGCTCATCCGACCTTGATAATTAATGTATTTAAAACAGGAAAATCGTTAATCAAACTGCTACATTATTATGCTTGCATTAGCCATATGTTTCATGGATTTTTACATGTTTTTAATATTTCACACCAGATAAACATCTAATAACTCCAGTATTGTATTCTTCGCACATTGATGGTTTAATCAAAAGGAACCTTAACTGAAAGGAAAAATTAAAAAAAAGAAAGTATGTTGAAGAATTAAAAAGGTGCAAAACAGGACATTAAGAAAATAACCAGCTTACGTTTCTTCAACAAATGGAATTATGTCTCATTATGAAAACTTGATGACTTGGAATTCATCTTTGTTCATGAATTGCACAACGTGGGTACAGGATCATGACGAGCTCCATTGTTACATTATTCCCATCTTGAACTAAGTAGAGGATGTTTTGTACGCTCTTTCATGTCCCTTCCTAGCTTCAAAAATAACCAAATTGTTAAGATTAATTTCGTATCTAGCGATTAAAATTCTTCATAACAAACTAACTATACCAACGATCGTGTCTTGAATGCTCGTTTCCGTTGGCACAATGCATACACCATCGTGTACAACTGCAGGGCGTCAATGCAAGAAGCGCAAAATGAGTGTCACATCATATATTCAGCCAACAGTGAAGTACTCCCCAAAGGGGGGAGAAAAAAATATTAAAGTTGTTCACATAAAAATAGTTCCTCCCAGTTACAGTCCGCATCAAATAGTGTCGCCTCACCTGTTTCTAGCATCAGACATTGATTTTGAATGGTATTTAAAGGAGAATTATCTCCAAAAAGGCTTATGTCTACTGAACGTCCATCTGGATATTTCCACAATCCGCCGTCGTATGTTCCGGCTATAAAACAATCTGGGACACCTTGGGCAAGCAAAGAACTACCCATCGCTTCTAATTTCACCTTTGTATTAAGTGTTGCGAGTTTTGCTCCTATGTTACCACAATAACTCTCAGCGTTGGACTTTGATAACGGGGCGTCCTTGATCATCCTATAACAGAAATTAAGTGTTTCTTCATATATGAATTCTGGATTACAACTGACACATGTCAAGGTCGGAGATGACCATTGTCCATTGGTCAGACAAGTGATAATCGAATCGCCCTCAGCCACATAGCCATCCTGACAAGAGGATGTGACCGTGGCCCCTATTTGTCGGGGATATCCAGTGGGTATCATATTTGAGCCGGGGATATCTGGTAATCCTCCACACTCTACGACAGGATTTGAAGTACAAGTCAATGTCGGAGATGATCATTGTCCATTTGTCAGACACGTGACCACAGACCCGCCCTCAGCTACGTAGCCATCCTGACAAGAGAATGTGAATGTTGCCCCTATGCTGAGGATATCAAGCAGATATAATATTTGAGCCAGATACATCTGGTATGCCTTCGCAGTTAACATTGTTAGTTGCTTCAAAAACGGAAATCACCCCTGGTGACACGCATGCGTATTTTCCACCGGAAAGTGCTACACATATTGAGTTTACAGGACAGGAATGTCTCTTACATGACGCGATAAAAAAATGTTCCAGCGGTTGCAAATTAGACCTGATCGCACTTATATAGCCGTTAAAAGGTTCCTCTGAGATGATCAACTTCTGAAAGATCGCAGGTCAATGTGGCGAAGTGTAAAGTCAATTCTCGACATCTAAGTCGCAAAAAACACTCTCTTGAGCACTGTAGCAATCCGATACTTGATATTGACATGAAAGCATTGTTAGGTAATGTGTTTGGAAGTCAAAATATATCTTTAATTAGATACCTTTGACAGCTTATCCCATTATTTAAAATGGCTAAGTTTATCATTAATGTCAAAATGATGTAACTTCCCATTTTCATCTTTAACTCCGAAAACAGAGAAAACACTTGCCATAATATTTAAGCAAAACTGAAGTTCATCATTCAGCTTATCACAGAATACCAGTTTGTCCGAATAGCTTGTATTATAAAATGTCATAGCGATATTGCTAACATCCTAGTCAGAGAAGAGTCGGACTAATTGTGATATCATATAATCTTTCTCTGACCTTTATGTAAATACAAAGATCTGTCAAGCTACTGTAACAACCAATGTATTAACAAATATATTACAGATCAAACAGTTGTTATGATACTTTAATTAGTTTTATTCCATTTGAACGTGCTGGGGTAACATTTTGTACCTGGAACACCATTATGTGCAACACGACATATGTGTTTATAATAGGTTTCCGGTTTAATCGTGATTGCAAACACACACACTGTTAATTAGCGAAAGGAGACAAAGACTCTTTTGTGGGCTATAAACAAAAATCAATATCAACTTCTTGATTATTTGACAAGGAAGTACGACAATTTGGCATTGCATATAGTGTACTACCTTGTATATTATACCGTTGTTTGAAAACAAACATGATGATATAGAGATATTTCCCATAAGGCAATAGTAAATATGGCCGCAAAGATGGCGGCCTCCAATTCTAAATGTCAAGGACGGTGTCTTTAGAGACGTCCTTCTACAGTTCAAACTTCCCAATTTTTTTTCGAGATATTTACATTCCTCATATATATACTCTCGGCATCACCAGCGACATGTGACATTCTTAGCATGCAAATTTAAAGTGACAATGACTTCTGAATATGTCTTTTCCGTCTTTGCGTATTGCAGAGTTATCTTCTCTTGGGAGCAGGTATTGATTGTTACGTCATTGGTTTGTGCGTCAAAATTACGTCGTTTTCTCAAAAATTGATGACGTTACTCTCACAAACAAGTGACGTAACAATGAATACCTGCTCCCAAGATAAGATAACTCTGCAATACGCAAAGACGGAATAATCAAACAAGTGAACAAAACATGGACTAATTGATGTTAACCATACTGTTACAGTAGTCTATGTCACTTCTGTATATTTTGTCGCATATGTTCATTTCTCCGCTGATTAATGATTGACTGAACTCAAAGACGAAGAATTGAAGTCAAGTCGGCTATCATCGTTACGGACACGGGACGATGCTGGCGAATGTGGTATGTATGGCCGAAAAATAAAATAAAAACAACGAGGATAGAAGTGAGTAGCGTCCATATCGCAGTTCGTTTTCATGTTAAGTTTGGCAGTGTAAAACATACTTGGAAGCTGGATGGTCGAGTGGAGCAGTGGATAGCGCGCTCATGTTTCACCAAGGCGGCCGGGGTTCGATTCCCCGATCGGACGTGAAACGGTATGGGGTCACCTGCCCGCCCACGTGGGGTTTCTCCGGGTAATCCGGTTTCCTCCCACAATAAGATCCCCCGTGCGCACTAACATCCGGGCCAAAACAAAAGATTGATATAATTTGAAATAACTTTCATAATTGTTGTTAAAAATGAATAAAATAAAGTTTACTTGAAAGCTATTGAGTGTTTGATAATGGTGAAATTAACTTCAGATTCCATCGATTAGGGGAAGAAAGTAATTTGTTAATACTGGTGACCAAACGCTGACCACTAGATATACTACAACATATCACGGGTGACTTTAAGGATATTTAACACTGCATTGAAAGCTATTTTTTATTGCACGACTATAGTCTATAGTTCTGAATAGAAAACTATATAATGTGGATTTTTTTATCGAAAGATAATAAAGTTGAAATGAGAAAAGAAAATCAATCTATGATGCGTTTCAGAGTGTAGAAAATGGCAAGATCAGGGTTGGAACCATGAACATCCTATCGGTAAGCTGTGGCTCTTACCAACTGAGTAAACTGGTCAACAGATCGTAGAATCCTGCCCAGTCGCGTTAGTTACAAAAAAAGTGTATTACAAAAACAAATTTAAGGATCTCCGTACCACTGCAAAAAAACCACCTGAAGCTACTCATTGAAATGTGCATGATGATTTTGATAATAAAAACAGTGAAATTAGCACATATTTTCATTGTTTGATTTTGCTCCGTGATTAGGACAATATAGGTCAGTTAAGTCTTTAAATATATTGACTGTACATCATTCCCTTTACAGAAACAGAGTGTACGTATCACACATCATACATGTGATCTATACGTCTCTTTTGCTTTATCTATTATATTTGAAAGAGATTCAAACACTTTATATCGATTAAAAGATAATTAGATCCCTTAAAGATAATTGTTTAAGCTCCATTTGGACCTAGACTGTGCTTTTCATTGTAAGTTTACATATTTTAGGGATTTAGATCAATATTTCAGTGTGGGTAGCACTTTTACCGTAAATTGGTCTAAACCCCAAAAGCGTGTAAAATTACTTTGAACACATAAGTTAAGGCCGAAAGAACGCTATAACCTCTCAGGTTCCTGTGGAGCACGGTTATTGATAAAACGTTTGCAATCAATACACACGTCATCGTCAATGCCACTTAGAGTTGTAAGGATATTGTCACGAGTAACTGTGTCTACACTTAATCCGACCACACAGAGTCCTGATAAGGTTTATCGTTGAAGTGTCCTCAGTCATTGTACCTGCCAATGTATTAAAACAAGGTCGATGTTAGTTGATGAGCTTTATTGATAATTTAAAACGTCAAGGAAATGTATTACAAAAACACATGCAAAACTCGAAGAGTCTGAAGTGGACTTGATTCAGTCGCCTGACTGAACATGCATGTACGTCACGGGAGACATGATGAAAGTATTTCTCTTTGAATTAAATTCTATTTTCAGATTATAACAGAAGGTTGGTGTCACACTTGAGTTAGAACAGTCAATATTGTGTCAATAAAACCTATTTTAATGATCCCTGTTCAACAGCATTGTTCTTTCATATATAGAGTAGACTCCCCTTAACTTCCGGTTAGATTAAACTGTAGAAAAAGTTAGGCCAGGATACATTCGTTGACCAGGTTATTACTCCTTTGTAATCTTCAAAGGACAGGTATCTGCCTAATGACTGGTCAGGTTAATTTACATGAGACCAATCAAATAGCTATCCGCGTGCCTTCAATTTCGCTATGACATATTACAGGGGTGCAGAGAGCGAAGGTGGACGTAACTCCTGGAGTAACGAGGATAGTTGGTGCCGGGAATCGTATGTCCGAGGCCTGGAAAGGGCACGAGTCAAAAAGTTGTCTCCCTTTTTTGCGTTCTCACTCATAAAGCTTGTAAATGATGTTACTTGTTACAGGTAAGCATTATCAATCAGCATAGTCTGAAAATATTGGTGATATGTTTTTCTTAGAGAGAGAATATATCGTGGCTGTCGCTGTTTAAAACATGCAATCGAACTTAAATTATGTGGTGTGAAATCAAGTGGGAGTACCTCACAATGGAACTGGTGTATATTTATACTGTTTTATATTGAACATTTCTTGTCCTTTGTGCAGGGAAACATGATTATTTGTTTCACGGAAATTGATCACGATGGTGAAGCCAAAGTCAAACATGATTAATCGGGGGAAACAAAGTATCCTTTTTCTCTATCACATGGGCAATACATATTCGGAATATTTTGTTAACGTTATGTAAATCATGCTTACGCTCCATTGTTTCCGTCTGCTTAAGTAACTTTGAACTCGGGCTTGGTGCCTCTTGCTTACTTTTCTAGAGAGATGAATATATTAAATATGACTAGGGGAACTCGGGCGAGAAAAGATCATTCTAATTAACTTCGTTTCCTCGTCATGTGTTTTTTGGTTTTAAATAGTGATGTATTTAGGGGCAAAGAATTAGATAAAGAATGGAGGAATATAGAGGAACTGGACTTGGTCGATCGTCAGCGATCAGGTAACTCAGTTGGTAAAGCGAAAGTAAATGTCATTTCACTAGACTACGTTATATACGAACTTTGTAGAAAATGTACACCCAACTAGTAGATAGTATACAATGTGGAAAACATCTATAAATGTCCTTACTCCTGACGAAAAAAAAGACTACCTTCCACTTTCAGTTTCCAGGAATTTCCAAAATTCCCATTCATATTGATGACGTCATTTATTTTAAAGCATTTTTTTAAATTAACAAGAGGCCCATAGGCCTTAACGATCACCTGAGTTATGTAAAAACTGATGTTATCGATGTTGTCAAATGAAAAAGAAATCATTTTGTAACAAAGGTAACTTGAACTACAAGTAATGCAAAAGTAGCGTGAAAGATCTGGGTAGTATATGTACTATGTGCAAATAGTGGTTCTGTCAGTCAGTCGACATGTCCCATTAGCTCAGTGGTAGAGCGTAGGCCTCCGGAACCTGGGGTTGTGGGTTCGATTCCAGCTGGGGCATCTCATCTTTCCACTTCTTTCTTCCCTATTACAGTAGAACGAGCTGTTGTTTATTTGAGTAAGATTACTGTCTAAAAAGAAAATAGCTGTCCTATCAAATATCTAATATATTGATTCAACAAGTTTTTGTGTATTGTAATTTGCCATTTGGAAGCTTTGCATCTTTTTATACTGAACATAAATTACATACAACTAAATGGAGAGAAAAAAAATTGTGAGTTGACAACATCATCTAAATTTAACACAAGTTGATATAAGAAAAATATTTGTTTTGAGCTTTTTGTGATAAAAAGGTCGCATATTTTGTTAATAATGTTAAAATTAACATGATAAACGACAAACATACAAAGTGTTGTTTAAGAGAACAACCGGACCTTTTACAAAGTTATTTATGATATAACACTATGGATGTGTACGCCATTATTTTAATCTTTTCCAGTTTATTCTTCTTGAAATAATAATTTTGCTTCTGTGCATGTGACAGACATTGCTTGTTCAGGGATAGTACTTAAGTCAATGAAGCCATATCTGAGTCTGGAGAAGAATTCCAAGATGGCCAAAGCCCAAACTGTCAAAGTATCAAACTGTCTTCTCATAGTTATGTTGGCTGTCAAGTTTGAATTATTTCCAATTGAAAATGAACCAAACATACCCAAAAGTATCATTTTCCTGTATAAAGTATAGTAAACTTCGCCCCCTCCCCAGGGGCAAACATGAAGTCTGATTGTCATGAAATTTATAATTTTGATAACGCATCTGAAGACCCTTCCATCTATGACGAGCATTGGTTTCCAGCCTATCTCAGTCTGGAGAAGATGACTGTTGAAATTTCTGGCTATATGACCCCATTTGGGGTCCCCTCAGCCCCTCGGGATGAGACAGGGTTAAAAATGTCAAAGTATCAAACTGTCATCTCATGGTTATAATGTAAATCAAGTTTGAATGATTTCCAGTTGAAGATGAACAAAATATACTCTAAAGTTGGATTTTCCTACATAAACTTGAGTAAATGTCACCCCCTCCTCAGGGGCAAACGTGAAGCTCGAGGGTCATGAAAGTCACAATTTTGATAAAGTATCTCAAGACCCTTTCACCTATGAAGAGTATTGGTTTCCAGCATATCTGGGTCTGTAGGAGAAGATTTTTAAAATTTAAGCCAATTTGACCCCTTTTAGCCATGCCCCTCAGAGCCCCTAGGGGTGGGAACCATATAATTCACAATTTTGGTGCATTTTTGACCACGGAAAGTTCCTGCAAAATTATTTACGGACGGACGACGGACAACGGACGACGACGGACAGAAGGTGATTAGAAGAATAGGTCACTTGATCAGACTTCGTCTCAGGTGACCTATAAACTATAAACTTGAATGATTTTGACCAAAACATCAATAATACGCAGGTCAATCAACAGTAAACTACAGTTAAGAATCTCCCCAAAGGCAAATCTGTTATCCTCAATAATGAGGAGTATTTGATTCCAACACCTGAACCCAAAGAAAAAAAATGTTGTTAAATGTAAGAGAATTTTACACCTACAAGGTATATAAGCCACGCTCTAATTAGCCCCTGGAGGAGCACCAGGGTAAAATAGCATCAAACTCTCATCTCATAGAGTTCATTCCAATCAACCCCTCCCCAGGAAGGAAAGGTACAGCTCAGCTCAAACTCAGCCTATTGATAAAGCACCTTTTAAGATCCTTTCCTCTAAGAAGAGTAATTCTTTCTAGCATATCCGGGTCCTATAATAAGAAGACTGTAGAAATTTCAGCCTATATAATTTATTTTATCCCTGTTGACCCTGCTCCTAACCCCCTGGGGTAGGCCAGGGTCTAAATATTCAAAGTGTCAAGCTGTCAATAGTGTTATAGTTGCAGTTGAAAATCAACAAAATGAACCCAAAAGTATTGTTTTCCTGTATAAACTGTAGTTATTAATTTCACCCCCTCCCTTGGAGGAACAGGAAGCCATGGGATAACGTAATTCATACTTTTGTTAAACAACCTGAAGACCCTTTTATCTATGAAGAGTATGTATTTATACCCTATCTGGGAACTGAGAAGAAGACTTTTTGAAATTTCAGTCAATTTTACATATTTTTTTCGCCCATCAGCCCCTGGGGGTCAGCAAGGGCTAATAACTGTATGTGCATACCATCAAATTGCCATCCAGAACCGACATTTCTAACCAAGTTTAAATGATTTCTAATGGCAATTAAACAAATGACACTCAAAAATGTGATTTCCCTATATAAACTATAGTAAAGTTTACCCCCTCCCCAGAGTGAAACATGAGACCCCAGGATCATGAAATTCACACTTTTGGTAAAGCACCTTAATACCCTTCCATCTATGAAGAGTATTTGATTCTACCATATCTGGGTCTTGAGAAAAAGATTTTTGAAATTTTAGTCAATTTACCATTTTTGGCCCCACCCCCCAGCCCCCTGTGGGCTGGGGGCATATAATTCACAAATTTGGTTGACCTTTGGCCATGGAAGGTTTCTGCAAAATTTCATTGAAATTGGTTTTTGGAGAAGAAGTTGAAAATGTAAATTGTTTACGGACGCACGACGGACAACGACGGACAAAAGGCGATCGCAATAGGTTACCTGAGAAATCTCAGGTGATCTAAACATTGAAATAATAGTCATCTGACATGATAAACAATGGATAGTCGTTTTGAAATCTACTTATCCAACCATAATATAAAATATCCGAGCATCACAGAGAGTATATTATATTTCGTATGTGACACTCTACCTTCTGTTTACACTGAAAGTGTGACGTCATTTGGTGTGTGACGTCATAGTTCAACGTACGTCGTGGGTCTACGAAACGTCAAATAGCGAAACGGAGAACCCTCAAACACGAAAATTTTGTTTTTACAACAGCTCTACTAGACTAAGAATGGAAGTACATTTTGGCCGCAGAGCGTGTATAAGGTAATGGGCCTGGACCAGCTAGCATTATGTTGAGGGGTTGGTGCCAGCCATACCACCTCGGAGATACCTGACAGCCCGCAAACAAGGCAGAAACATCCGTGCCAGTTTCGCTCAGTTGACATCAATGGTAAGCCGGGGCTTGTATAGATGTATCTCAAGTTCTTCTCTACTTAATAGTATAACGTACTTTCGCGTACTATTGACTTCTGGTTGCTATTTACAAATGTTATTTCATTAACGCGTAGTAAGTTTGATATGGAGTTACGTAACTCCCAGTGCCAAATCATATACGGACCTTGATACCACCAACATTGTCGACCGTTCAGCCCGTTTAAACAACAGTGGTTTCGTCGTTCCATCAGGTAGGTCTGATCAATACAGGAACTCGTTCCTAGTTAAAACAACCATAGACTGCACCTAAGTGACTCAATTGTGAATTGTGACACTATCGAGGCGTTTAATTACATTTGCGCTCTCTCACCCGCTGCAATATTACCTTTATTGGGATCTAGCAGTGAATACCATACAGATACAGATAACAACGTAAGCCAAACTACACCTGAATTCTCAAATGTCACAAAAACCGCCGTAAATAAAAAAATAAAAACAGAAATAATAAATGATAAATCACTACAAAGGAATATTAGTCATAACGTGTCTCGTATTTTCCCGGATATATTGGCCGTTTGTTTCCTTTCTGTTTATTTAGTCCCGCCGTTTTCCGGAATTTAAAACGAAAGCAGAAGACCTGTATTCAGGTCATGAATGAAGGTTTCAACTTCGGGCGATTTGTCAGACAATGACCTCATGTCGAGAATACCAAGAAAAGGTCGCCGACCTGGTGGTAAGTTGTTGATCATCATCAGCATCTCACAGAAGATGGGGGCTGCGCAGGTTATAGAATAATACCTTAGTTTTGATGGGGAAATGATTCGGTATTGTTCGGATGTTTCCTGTTATAGGGTTTGTTGGGGTGGTATATTCTACTCTGAAGGGAAACGGACTGTTTACCTTATGTTTATCTAAAACGTCTATAGTAACAGTACAGTACTGATACCCCCAACACATCAGGGGACGTCCAAACATACTATAAACATATGCTGCGATTACGGTGGCTGATTTGTGCCATTTCGTTGGCACAAATCAGCCACCGTAGGTAGTGATCGATTATCAGGTCCTCGTTGTTCAAGCGTGATTGAAACACTTCAGCGATACCAGTACAATTCTGCGATCGATATCATTTAAGATGCATGGGTCCCGATGATTGTCGGAAACATATGCTACCATTTTTAAAACAAAATCAAGCGTTGTGGCTATTTCTACAGTATCAATGACAATAAATCATGTACAACTTGTCAGAATTCCATCTGTTATTAACTACATAGATATCTGTCATGGATTTTGTAAAAAATCATTTGATTAACGGGAAAGGTAAATGTACAGTTGTGAATGTTTAACTGTACCCGAGGAGGAATGCAGAGCCCGCCCGGGTACTGAATCAAACGGCAAGACTGCCTCTTAATAGTGCACTGTCCGTATGCCCTTTTTGTCGTTATATTGCGTAAAACCAAGAAATGAATGACATCAATGCTTAAAAATTTAAATAAAATTGGCCAGAGTCCAATTTAATATTGTTGTTACAAACGAGTAGTCGATAAACAGACGCATACACCAGTAACAGCACACAGCACATAAGGTGAACCGGTCCGTGTAAACAATGATAGTGTTTTTAGCTACAGGTTCGTACACACGTGTATATACATACAGTTAATAACCTTATGCACTACGTACGTGCGCACTACAAGGAAGCTATCCACAGACGCGTTGAGGTAATAATACACAGACAGTTAAATGGATATTGTCGCGACAAAATAATGTGTTTGGTGATGTCTTCCTGTAGAGTCAATAGCAACATGTAATTGATTTTGTAAATTTGACAAGTAAATCACAAAAGTAAAAGAAAATGGGTGACTTCATTCAGAATTTGTTCTTCAGCATGACCTACTTTAAATATGTCTAACACAATAATATAAGGGCATGGACAACCATACAAATAATTGTGTGTCCTATCGTAGAAGCATTGTACTGACACTGAATTGCGTACATGCCGTGCGTTTGGCACTACCAGCTAGGGATTTACCGTGTCATGTGTCCAATCCACTGACATTTTTCACATACAGCCTACTGGGGAAAAGACCTACAACATGGCAATAAATCATACATAAAATTCCAAATAAAAAAAAAGATGTTGATCCAGTCCGCCCCCGGCATGCTATTATAAACTATAATGACATAATCGCATGTTTTCTAAAACAAGGTCATTTTACTATAGGGCAATGTGAGTTAACCACCTGGTTATATTATAGGTGTATTGGCTGACGAGGCTAGTACTTGAGATGAGATTAAAACTATCCTAGGTCACAGTAACGACTTTATCACCTTTCAATATTGATGCCAACTGCAAAACTGGCATAATCGATAAAACAGACCAAAGCTTAACACTAACTTCGACATCAAAAACTTGAGTACACTGACCTTGCGATTCATTATATAAAAGTCGACATAATAACCTTTGACACGAAACACCGACTTCGACATTATACACATTAGGGGGAATTCCCAGATTACGAAGTTTCCCGATGTTGGCCGATTTCGGTATACATGGGATACCTTAATTCCGTTATATGTGTGTTTGTTAATTATCATGCGAGCATCAACAGAGAAAATGACTTTTAATCTCATCCTTTGATGTTGTATAGGCTGAGTGGATTGAAACAGAAGAGTTCCCGCCACCAAGGGACGTAATACCTACTCAAGTCTACTACAATTCAAACCAAATCAACAGAACAAATTACACAAGCCGGTGTTCTAACGTAGATGGCGCTGCATCCAAAGTGACAGGATGTGACCCTTCAGATATGGACAAACCATCCTCTCTAGAAGACATGGAGGCGTACGTTTCATTCCGAATGTCTCAAGTCACCGTAGACCTGTCGTCTGCTTCGGGAGGATCTGACAATGCAATTGATACGAAAAAGAGAACTATTCCGACAACCAGTACGAAAGGTTTGCATTAGTTGTGTTTCAAAATTGATTACAATTGTAAAACATGTAATGAAACTGGACATGAGAGTAAAATGGAATATCGTCAAGCTAAACAGTTTTTTTGGGAGTGAAAATGGCCTGAACTAATTAATTATGTTAACGAATAAAAGGAAATTAAGGAATTGTTTTAAAAATAAGAATGTAAGACTTTTTTCATAACCAGGAGGATAGGAAAATTCCACGATAGGGTTTTTCAAATTTGGTAAAATCCGAGGCTTGCCGAGAGTTTTGAACCAATTTGAAAATCCCCATCCAGGTCGGAATTTCCCTATCACACACATGTGTTGGATGACAGAGTAATTTTTCCTAATTCCAATCATCAGAATTAGCTCAGAATCCACAAAAAGCCCGTCTCAATTTCCAAATCGCGGTGACGTCACGCAAGCTAAATGGCATAAAACAAAATGCCGAGTGAGCTTATGCCATAGTGCTGCGTGCATGGGTGTGTGTTTGTAGGAGGCAGGGTGTATACATTTGCCTCCTTTTGATTTCGCCGATCTGCTATCGGATTAAAAATTAATTCTACTCCGATAGAGTTTCGGAGTGGAATTAAATATCTGATGCCGACTTTATAGTGATATCGAATTGAAATACCATGCCGAAGGCACCCACCACAGCATTCCGCCCGGTCACATTATACATTATACGGGTGAACCAGTTGTTGCCATTCCCCTAAAACCTGAACGTTAATTAGGGAACAACTACCATTTTTAATGACTTTGGAATGTCCCTATCTCGGGACAGAACCAATTTCCTTCCTGACCTGGGAGAACGCTCAACATTAAAGCAAAATGTGATGCACTTCTTCCAACCAAGGTGCTAGGTAGAAAAAAAATATAAAGATCCCAAATATTGCAATGGGTTAAGCAGATTTATTTTTCTCTTTTTTGGTGGGATTGTTTTCAATTGCCGATCTGCAAAGGTGACACACATAAAGTCATGCATGACTTAGATCAAATATAAGTTACATTGAGGTAAAAAAAAAAAAATTATGAGATCAGTTGATATTCTAACGCGAATAGGATTTAAAAGAATGTTTTAGTTTTTTAGGATAAACAAAAAGCAAATATACATCATAGCGCTTATGCATTGATCGGGTAATTCAAGATGAGCACTGCATATCACAGAAAAATTAGTTGTTATTGAAATAAGAACTATTTCACTATTGAACTCAAAATTAGAAATTTTGTAATTAAGAATGACTGACTAGAATTGTGTCCCTTTTTGAGTTAAAAATTATTAAAGAAAGAAAAAAGGACCATTACTAGGAAATACGAGATAATTCTTTTGAAATAAAACTACTACTTCAATACGAGTAAACAGATTCTGAACTAACTTCACATGAGTTTTCGCAACTGTATGAAATCTAGGGCCTTAGACGAACGTTTGGATCGATCTTAAATGTCCGTAGCCGAGCTCATCTGTTTGTAGACCCACACAAGATTTGGATTTTCCCTCTTGATTACCTATTTAAGTAATCGTACAATGATTCACAAGGAGACGAGACTTAAAAGAAATACATAAATGGAATTCAATGGTGTTTAATGGAGCGTGTAGCTCTCCCCGGAGTATAACGTAGCTTCTGACGACGGTATTTTGTTTTATATAGTGGGTCGTCAGGAGGCCGGTTATTAATAGTAGTACTACCCGGAGTATAGTAGCGGATCTCTATAGAGGTAATGGAACAACACAATTTCGATTTCTTCTCCAGTTATAATGAGTTTTAGCTGGCAAACATTAGTGCAAATGATCGCCTCATGACTCGATGATATTTTACGGCTGATTTGAAGATCTTGGCCTTCAGACAGGCAGTGCCGTTTTTTTTTTCTTCACATTTTCTATCCGACCAATTTGGCAAAACTTTATACATATTTTCTAGCCATGACCCTAATTAATAATTACTATTTTTCAAAACGGTTCACAAGAGAAAATGGTAACCTGTTTTTCCTTTTGCCCGAGACATTTTCAACTTCTCAACTTCCAATAGACCAATAGCGATTGAATTGGATCTGATTACTATTGGTCAGACATTGTTATTGTCTGGTCGGAACTTAAAACTAATATCCTTTCTTCTGAGACTTGCTGAGCCAATTTTGGCTTATTTTCAATTGAACGAGATCATTTCAAACTCAACATCGTTCACAAATGTTTCTGTATTTTTTTCCCAAGTGTTGCTATTTTAATTCTGTGGGTTTACAAAAGAAAAAGAAAAAATCAGTGGCAAACATGGTCTGAAGCAAGTAGCAATATTTTACTTTTTCATAGCGTAATAAACATGTGAGGGATACATGCTCAGTGGGTCTTTTGTCTTGTTTCTTTCATACGGTCTGACCATTCTAATAACGCCATCATATGTACGTTTCCGGTATATGACATGCCATTGATACCAAATATGACCAGCAAGTGACAATGAGATGACGTCATGCTTCAACGATGAAATACAAGAATAATGGCATTTTATTAGGAATGTTTTCCATCGTGATTTGCGGTAAGGTGTTGATATATATATCGTTAGGTAAATAATGTAGTCTACATATATTATCACAAAACAATCACTAAAAAGCGAAGTAAGGAACATGTATTTTAAATTTGGTAAATAATGCAGTTAGTCAAACAAAGTAAAAAATGTCCTGCACCTTATGATCATTTCGTTCATTTTATACTCATACGTATTACTAAAGCTCAAGTTACAGCTGGGTTTTTTAAAAATAAACTCGCCGACACCCTTCATAAATCGAAATCCTAAAATACTAGTAAATTCATTTATCATGGTATTGCAAAATAATTTATCCTTCTTTCGCCCCTGAGAGTGAGTGCTGTATTTCTATTGTATTCAAGTGATATATACGTGTATGTTCTAAACGTATAAAGAGGATATTTAATTATTTCCCTTGAAATACGATCATCCTCGAAGTTCCAGCCGTTGCGCTGGAAGAACATATAAGAGTGTAGCCGCTTAAATGTCGAGGATGGAATACCATATGTACTTCATGGGTGTGGTAGAATGCTGGTATTTCTCACGAGAGCGAAGAGCTCAAACGAAAATATTGGTATAATCTGTCATACGAGAAAAAATGATACTAGTTTTTTTCTGTGTTGTTGCAGTAATTAGCTTATAAATATTATGCTAGTTCCATGACTTATATATCACAGACGAATTTGAAAGCAAACCTTTAATGCTATACTGATGGCTACATGCAATGTAGGTATATGGCAATACAACAGAAAAAGTTGAAAAGGTTCGCCAAGTGTATTGTAATCAATTGTTTTGACATGCAAGGAAGTCATTTAGGTCCTAGCTATCCAAAGCCTGGTTAGCTTGACAAAGAAAAACTGTAAAAATTTTATGTTCAAATAGTTCGCCGGAATCTATTTTTCGCGGACCCAGGTCAGGTGGCAAAAGCTTGAAATGGTATGTACGGTTGGGATGGATAACGCCAAAATCTATTTTACCGTAATCTAGTGGCCTTGGTTTACAGTGGTACGGTCACGATTGATATTTCGCGCGATTTGTGTTTTTCGCGGGGAAAAACATTACCGCGAAAAGTAGAACCCCATGAAATAAAATTTACACAGTGCGCAAATGTTTTTATAAGAGGGTTAAGTCCCAATAATCAAGACACTTCTGTCTTTTATAGAATCGACCCAGCGTCTCCTACAGCTAGTGGCAGCTACATGATCAATGCTAGGCTCTATTACACGGAGTATTTATATATTTTATATATATTGTATGTTTAATTTTTTTTTAAATTCAGCATTAAAATCGTAGGTGAAAGCTGTCTCAATACTTATCCTATTATCTCGAAAACAGGCGTAGTATAAGACTGTTTCGAAAAAAAAATGTAATGAAATACTTTTTTTATTGCACCAGCTACTAAACCCAAAAACTAAGCCGTCTGGAATCATTAATTTCTAAGGAATGAAATCAAAATTCTGATAGATGTTTTGACTTTGCAATATATAACCGTAATTAATCTTAAATCAACATCACTGACGACAACACACATCTAACACTACATGACTTTTGTAACTACATCGTTGATACCGGTCGCATGGAAAATGTGAAGCGCCAACATGTCGCGTGGCGTGGTAAGATTCTATTTTAAGGCGATATTCTTTGCGTACTTTCAGAGAGGTCTCTTAGTATTACGACCAATTTGAACTTTTATTAGACGCTTTTGTGAAGTTTTATAAGGGAGCGTTTGCATGTGAAACAATGCGTTTGATATATGCTATCCTGAAGTAGCCTTCTAATGTCCCTACAATAGAGCAACAGTGCCTTTCCCCTTAATTATACAGCGATAAGTATGGTTACTGCATTCAACCCATGACTACAGGAACTATACGTAAACAGGTAGCCTAACTATTTTTTAAACGCCCGTCGAATGACAGGTCGTGTTATGATATCACGTGAGCGGACGGGCGGATGGGCGCGAACGGTGTCCGGTCGATTTCTCGAGTACTTTTCTACGGATTAACTTTAAGCTTCATAGGAAGGTTCATTGCCATGATAGCTCGGACAAGTTCGACAACCGTAACTATCAAACCGTAATATACGGAGTTATGGCCCTTTATTCAATTGCCAAAAACAGTATCCGCTCGATATCTCCATTAGTTTTCAACGGAATAACTTTAAACTTCATAGGAAGGTTCATTCTCATGATAGCTCAGACAAGTTTGATAACCACCATTATCCAGCCGTTATTAATGGATTTATGACCCTTTATGTACAACTATACAGACAATTGCTCATTCAATGTATGGCTAATACTAATATTAATGAAGCGTTAAGACCAAACACTATATACAACCTGGAGTAACACCTTGAAAACAACAATATGAGACCTACCGTCGAAAATTCTTAGGCAATACGCCAGCTCGTAAATATGTCACGTATTTAATAATTGCAGTGTCCTGACAAGGAAAACAAACACAAATGCTCTCACTTTTGATTTCAGGAAAGCTTTAGTTTAAGAAAATTTAGGCACATTTCTGTTTTTAGCTCACCTGGCCCGAAGGGCCAAGTGAGCTTATCTCATGGCGCAGCGTTCGTCGTCTGGTGTCCGTCGTCCGTCAACTTTTTCCTTTAAAACGCTACTAGTCCTTAACGCAATTCTTGCCCCACGCTCTAGATAAACGCTCTATAACTTGTACAAGAAATGAATGTAGCTTGTTGTAGTTTCAAGTGGCAATGATGTCGAAAAGGTGTTTTCGAAAACGGTGAAAATGTCTCATTTAGTCTCTTTTAACCGACCTTAAAAGGATTTCAAAATTGAATAAAAGCTTATTAACAATTTGGGTAAAGGACACCAATAAGATCAACTATGTCATTATCATTGTCACAAGATGTCGATTAAGCGGTATTTTTTCTCTCTCTCCAGATTCGTCCGGGCTTTAGATATGCTTGTCACGTAATGTGGAGGGGAGGGTAATGTTTCGTGTAAGGTAAAATCTAGCAATTTAAATGGAAACATATAAATTTTGTTGCTTTTTTGTTCTAGGTACGTCTGGAACCTATAGTGATCAGAAAACACAGACTTCCGCTAACAGAAGACGATCCGACAACATGTTTGGTCAAGGTGGTGAGTACGTTATTAGTGAGACGGATAAAGAACACAATTTTGCTCCGACTGAGCAAGATGAGGACTCAAGTGCATCGAGTTCCGTATCCATGGAAACGAAATGCCATGCAAGCGACACAAAAAGGAGTAAGACAAACGCCTTTGTTGATAATTTGCAGAAAGATAAGGAAAAAAGAAAACCTTTACCATTCAAAACACAAAAGTCTTCTTCACAATTAAAAAAAAAGCTGCATTATGATCAAGGCAACAAACAGGATGGCAGAAAACCCGTCAATCCAAAAGAAACGTTACACTCAATAAGCGTCACTGACAGTGGATCGAAGCCTAAAATTACAACATTGTTTGTGAAATTAGCAGAAACCATAAGGGAGGAAGATATGAACATTTTGGGGTATATTAAACATCGTCTACAAAACAAGATGGAATTTACATTAACAGGCCAAACCGTCGAAACACATACTGGAAATACAATCATCAGTCTACAGTTCCCAAGTAGACGTGCTGCTCAACGCCTTGAAGCTGATCTTAAAACAGATGATGCCAAATCCGAAACAAAAATCTGCTGTTTTTATTCATTTGAAGACGCAAGCAAGACAACTATGTCAACGAAATTGAAAAGAGATGGAATGCTCAATAATTATGTAAGGGAAATGACAAAAAGAGCAGCTTCGTCTTTAACAAAGCATAAAGCAAAGATTGATGAGGTGACAGAAAAACTGAAGAAACTAAAGAAGTCCAAAGATAAATTTATGTCATTAGAGGAATACTTCGTTGTGGATTCTGAAAGACAAGCATTGAAAGATAAACAAGAGGAACTGGAACTTCAACAAAAAGAGTTTCAAAACTTTATTACGTCGGCTCATCAAAAGTTCGTTGAAATGCTGGACTCTGCTGTATGTGACAAACCAGCTATTTCAATTATGAAAGCTTTTGGCGTGGAATGTAACAGACTTGATAAAGCCTTACCGATGTACGCAAGGAGATCAGACATACTTGATATTGTGAAGAACAATCAGGTGTCTGTCATCATTGGAGAAACAGGATCAGGAAAGAGTACGCAGATGGCTCAGTACCTTTACCAGACCGAATTTGCCAACGCAGGAATGATCGCTTGCACACAACCTCGTAAAATAGCCGCCATCAGTGTTGCTACTTACGTTGCTTGCGAAATGAGTTCATCTGTTGGACAGGTTATCGGGTATAAGGTTGGAATGCAGGAAAAGAAGACGGCACTTACAAAGGTGCTATTTATGACCGATCATATCCTATTGCAGGAATGTCTGAAGGACAGGAAGCTTTCCTCTTTTTCCTGTATAATCATAGACGAAGCTCACGAAAGAAGTATATACACTGATCTGTTACTCGGTATGCTCAAAAGCTGTCTTACCGTCCGCACTGACCTCCGTGTTGTGATCACATCTGCTACCATTGACCCTGAGGTCTTCGTCCAGTACTTCGGACAATGTCCAGTACTACCTGTGTCAGGAAGAATGTTTCCAGTAGATATCATATGGAAAGAACAAACTGCTGGTCAAGAATCGTTTTCAAACCACATAGAAGAATGTGTCAGGAAGGCAATTGATGTGCATTACAATCAACCTGAAGGAGACATCCTGGTGTTTGTTACCTCTCCACTAGAATCAGAAAAATGTTGCGAGAAATACAAGGATTACACCAAAGGTAAACCTCAGAATTTTGTTTGTTTACAACTACATGGAAAACTTCAGGCTGACGAACAAAGAAAGGTATTCGACCCCCCTTCAGTAGGTAAACGCAAAATCGTGTTCGCTACCAACAGTGCTGAGACGTCGGTTACCATACCCGGCATCAGATATGTTATCGACACTGGCTTGGTCAAGGAAATGAAGTACGATGCAAAGCGTAAAATGAACACGTTAAATGTTACAACAGTGACGAAAAGTTCAGCCAATCAGCGAAAAGGTCGTGCAGGACGAACTGGACCAGGTATATGCTACCGACTGTTCACAGAAGATGAATATGACAGAATGGAAACGAATATGGTTCCAGAGATACTACGAGTGAATCTTGGTCAGGCAATGTTGAAACTGATAGAGCTCAACATTGACCCACTGGAGTTTGATTTTGTTATGTCACCTTCCGCGGAATCTATGGAGAGCGCAATGGAAACTTTGGAAGATATTGGAGCAGTTTCAAAGAGAAAAATCACAAGTCTCGGAAAATGGATTTCGAAGCTTCCCCTTGATCCAAAACTAGGCGTGTTCATTTACGACTCATTGGAAATTGGAGCTGGTCTTGAAGGAATGGTAATTGCAGCAGCTGCCAGTGGATCCTCAATTTTCTTTCGAGTAGGAACTGCCGAGGAAAAGGACGTTTCTGACCTGAAGAAGATTCCATTTTGTCATGTTGATGGCGATATGTTGACAAATTTGAACGTATTCAGGGAATGGAGCAAACAGCCAGAGAAATCAAAAGGGAAGTGGTGTTACAAAAATTCAATTAACGGCAAAGCAATCAAAGGAATACGAGATATCGTGAATGAAATTCTCACTACACTTAAAAGAGAAATGAAAATAACCGTACCATTCAAGTTTGAAGAACCTGCAAAGATTGACCTTTTGATGATAAAACCTCTCTTGAAAGTTTACCGGCAGAATATTAGCCACTACCTTGGTCATCCGAAAGCAGGTTATGTACTAGTCACGAAGGACCAAAGAGTAGAAATTCATCCATCATCAGCTTTGATGTCTTTGGCCAGTCAACCAGAGTGGATTGTCTACGACCAGGTGATGAGAACATCAAGGGACTTTGCGATGGCCATTACTCCGATCAGTGAAGATATTGTAAAAAGGGGAATCAAAGAAGGAGTTCTTGATGTGGATCTAGAGGAAGCAAAGGCAAAACGGATAACTCCTGTTCATAGAGAATATGTCGGATCAGAAGTGCTCCGGCAAGTCGTTGGTCCAAGGTACACATATCTCCGAGAGTTTGAAGATAAATTAGTACAAAAATGTCATGGATCTCTTGTGGTGGTGGAGGCTGACCGTAACAATGGCGAGCTGAAGATATTCTCAAAATTGTCCAATCAACAAACACTGGACGGTTCGTTAGAAAACGTGCTTAACCCTATCAAAAGTAATTTCATTGACGAGGAAAGAGAAGAAAAACTTGGCGTCAAGTCGACAGACCGATCTGTTAGAGCTGTGGTAGGGGCTGGAGGCTGTACAAAGACTTTGTTTATGCCTGATGAGTACAATGTCGTAATGATACATTGTGCTGTCAACAAAAAGGAGGAATTTGGATACGATGATGTGTATCAACACTTCAGTGAATTTGGAAAAATAAAAGAGTGCAAAATGTATCATCACAAAAAGAATGCACCGTCTCTATGGGGTCAGGTAACTTACAAGAAAACAGAAGACGCAGTTAAAGCTGTCGCAGAAACACGAGGAAACCCAGATCTTTCTGCCCGACCAAATAGACGAATGTCAAATGATAGGTCCGAGAAGTTCAAAGTCCGGATACAGTGGTGTCGGAGACGTTCCCGAGGATTTGCCTTCGTCAATTTTGCGTCCTTTTTAGATGCTGACGATGCTATTCGACGGAGTGACATCCTAGTAGGAGACTCCTTTGCTAAGATAAGAAAAGCTCATCCTTCGCCAAATCAATCAGATGAAGGTAAGGTGTTTGTTGTCGGACTAAGCAAAATGGTTGATGAAGACGTTTTAAGGGAAAGTATAGCAAACGCTGGTGATCTTGATCCTAATACAGATATCGAAAGGGTCACAGTTGTAAGAGAAAAAGTTCCACTGGAAAAGAAGGATTTGATTGACACAATGAAAAGACGACTGTGTGCTGAAATAAGTAGTTATGTCGCACCCGGTTCATACGAGTTGGAGCTAAAACCATTACGAGAAGCCGACCACACCTTCTCTGCATTCGTAACGTTTGATAATCCTCAAGATGGCGAAGGAGTGTGTTATAAAATGGATCATTCATTCATAATGAATAATCAGGTTGTCTCTGCCAAGCCAGTTCTGCATTGTTCCTTGTATATCCCGAAGAGAATTTACGAAATGAGCAGCGACGCTATAGATCAATGCGTCTTGGATCTTGAAGAGGACGGAGTTCGGGTGAAGACAAAGACTCTTCGAAACGAAAACGTAGTCGTTGATATCAACACAGACGACGTAGAAACTCTTGTCAGGGCTAGACGGTCTTTTCAAGACATTACCCAAGGGGAAATTATCGAGTGTGCAGAATCAACTTCGTTGAAGTTGTTATTCACATGGGAAGGTAGGAACAAGTTAAAGCAGATCATGAATCAAACAGGAACACTCATCCTTACAGACAACAGGGTAATGTCCGTCTCCATCCATGGGCTCCAACAGAATCGACAAAAGGCAAAGCAAAAAATAGACGAATTTCTTTTGATGCTTTCAACAGGCAATTCTGAAGTGATAGACTTAAAAGGCGAAGGAAAACCACCTGGAGTTTTGAAGGCAATTCTGATGAAATACAAAACTGATCTCTCTGGATTGTGTCAGGAGACAGGCTTAGTTGCTGCTCGCCTGGATCCAAGAAAACACAGAGTGACATTGTTTGGAGAAGATGATGCCGTCACCAAGACAAATGCAATCATCACAGATATCATTGCAAATTTGTCCCCCGATGGACTAGAAAAAACCGATGAACCAGAATGTGTTACTTGTTTTTGTCCCATACAGCAAAAAGATTTGTACCGAGTGGAATGCTGTGGTCACCCATACTGTAAGGAATGTCTCCAGGTTCAGATCCAAATGTGTATTACCAACAGAGAATTCCCTATGAAATGTGAACAGGATGAGTGTACCACTCCATTTACGTGGCATGATATCATTAATCTGTCGAAAATGGGTTTTGTCAAAGTCTCTGAATTAACTGATTCGTCAGTCAGTAAATTTCTTCAAGGAAATAAAAAATTTCGCTTTTGCGTAACGCCCGACTGCCCTGTTGTCTACCGCGTAACAAAGACTGGTAAGTCATTCATCTGTCCAGAATGTGACATCAAGATCTGCACAAGTTGCCAAGTACAGTTCCATGATGGCTTAACATGTGCCATGTTCAAGGTAGAGGGAAATGAAGACGTGTCAATGAGAAGGTGGCTCGAAAAGAACAAAGCGAACCGAAAAAGATGTCCAAACTGTGCCACTCCTATAGAAAAGAACGGTGGATGCAACCATATGTCCTGTTTGACATGTGGAAAGCATATCTGTTGGTTGTGTCTGAATTTTTTTGATGATAGTGGTGCATGCTATGGGCATCTCGATAAAGCTCACGGCAGTTTCGTTTGAGAAAGTAAATTATTGAGCTATTGTTTGATGATGTTTGACAAAACATCCATTATCGTGAACTGTATATAAAACACTTGGAGTCGGTACACATGACAGATCAGTAGCATGTGATGTAACACGAAGATACAATCATTCGTGAACATGTGTTTATAGACGAGTGTCAAGCTGCCTTGATTCTGTAGTTAACACACTGCATTCAGGGACCTCCTCTTGTACATAATGAGTAATATTAGTTCTTTATAGTTTTCACAACGTAGACCGGATCTATTTTCAAGAAAGTGACATAATAGACGTCTGAGGAAACTTCATATCCTTCTTAAATGTACTTAAGTTGCTTATTTTCATCTTTACTTATGACATGACCATCATGAACGACTAATTATTTAGCCACGCGATAAGGTGACGATTTTGATTTTGTTATCATGAACTCTCCATTTCTTGATAGTAACATCCTTTCTTCTCAAACCTGTGGTGTTAAATGTGACAGTTAATTCGATATTCGCTAAGTTGCTCGGGGTATCATGAAGTTCCTTACCGATGTCGAATACTGACGGATTAACATAGACAGTTTAACGTAAAACATACAGGTGACTGTACCTTTAAAATATAACTGATTTAGAGAGATAGAAGTTCGTGAAGACTAGGGAAGTAGTTATCTGGTTACTGTCGTTACATCAAATAGAAATATTTTATCACATACCTGTTGAATCTTGTTATAGTAAAACAAACAATTTTCAGACCATGAAATACAATGTTCTGTATTGCACATGTGCAATACGGAATGTTGTATTTACCTACTAGCCGGAACTACCTTTTATGGGAATCCCCTTGTCATGGCGAACTGTACCCGGTATTTGCAAAAAATATCAAAGTTTATAAAATCTTTGAATAGATCTCTACCAAATACGGAAGGTGTGTGATAAAAGCAAGACCACACACTTGTGTTTTTCTAACGAATCAGAAAGCACTCATTGACTGCGCGGATGTATGTATTCGTCCGCGCAATACACTCGTGCTTTTTGATTCGTTAGAAAAACACAAGTGTGTGGGGTTTGCATATTTATTTCCTTGTGCGATATGAATTTCCGTGTTGTTTGATAATGCTTGTTAGCGTGCCTCGTGGCTTTGTTGTTTCTAACTGGACTTTTACTTTGAGTACGTATGTTTTTCCTGGATTTGACCTAGATTTTGCAAGTGATGTAAACTCCAAAAACAACCAATAGTTTTTCTTACGCGTCAGGAAATATTTCTAGAATACACTGTTTAATAACTGTCGGGTCCCTCTTACTAAACATTAAATGTGTTATTCTAAACTTATTTATAATGATATGCAGTTTTCTAGTGCTTGAATTTAACGAAACAAATATAAAAACATGCATATAATCTTCTGAAATCATTTTATATGTGTATAATACTTGGTAGAAATGCTATAATGATACATATGAGATATATTTGTAAATGCAGTGAAGTGATTCAAACACAAAGTTGATGACAATTGTTTTTGTACTTTCGTTGTTCTTGCTACTTTTTTTCTAATCTGAGTTACACGACAGTTAAATATTACTTTTCAAAGCATGTCAAATATATCATTTTCATTATTTTCTTATCCCAAAGAGAATGTCAGAGACCTTATGAATTTTGATTATTTGTATGGTATATTTTCCTGCTATAAAATGGAATAAGATATCAGTCTGTAAAAATTCTATCTATGTTGGGGCAATTTTTATTAATTTTTGTTAATTGCTTGAAATATATATTTAGTTACTCAGTATAAAAAATTACTTTATTCAACTAGATGTTTAAAAAAGCCCAAAGAATATAGATACTGGTTAGCGAAGACGACCTCATAGTTTTAAACACTATTCAGTGTGTACACATCAGACGGCCTTAGTGGAATGGACGTTTGACACTTGTTTATTTATAGAGAACATTTGGGACACGTCGGACAGGTCAGTTTCATTTTAAATCATGTCACAGGGCGTGATTGAAATTAAAGAGGTAGCCTAGTATGTATTATTAGCGTATATGTTGCTTGGACATTTATTTCATATTTAAAAAACAAAAAAAACAAAAAAAACAGAATATGTTTATTGTACTTTTTTGACTGCAAAATATGAAAGGAAATATTTTGCAGTAGGATATTATTTGTAAAGTGGAATGTAAATATATTTGTACACATACAAACCGCAAATGTAAATATATCTGTACACATACAAACCGCAAATGTAAATATATCTGTACACATACAAACCGCAAATGTAAATATATCTGTACACATACAAACCGCAAATGTAAATATATCTGTACACATACAAACCGCAAATGTAAATATATCTGTACACATACAAACCGCAAATGTAAATATATCTGTACACATACAAACCGCAAATGTAAATATATCTGTACACATACAAACCGCAAATGTAAATATATCTGTACACATACAAACCGCAAATGTAAATATATCTGTACACATACAAACCGCAAATGTAAATATATCTGTACACATACAAACCGCAAATGTAAATATATCTGTACACATACAAACCGCAAATGTAAATATATCTGTACACATACAAACCGCAAATGTAAATATGTCTTATTTTTCATATGTTATTTTGTTATATTCAATGTAAAAATCTGAACCATGCTATCAATCTATCTCATCACATCGAAGTGTGATGTTGTGTGCCTTCGTTTGTACTTTTGCTTAACCTTATTTCTCTCACGTAGTAGGGAAACATCTATATAATGTGTTATACATCTATCTATTAGCTTCCTTACCTACATGTAGTACTATCAATCTTTTTTGTTGGATTGTACATCATCTATTAATCGTGTACTTGTAACATATGCTTAATTGTGCATTCAAGTACAGTTATAATGTTTGTTTAACTAGACCTTCATAATCTACATACCTCTGCCAAAAATAAAACTGCAATGGGAATCGTTTCTTATTCACATGACTTTTTATAAAAGTCATTTTTGAAAGAAAATACCTTGCAGTACATTTTTGTGAAGAAAAAAATAAACATAACCAAAATCGTGTTCCGAGTGTAAAAGATTCAGCTGGTCTTTGTCTGGATTCGAACCCGGGACCTCAGATTGTTATTCCTTCACTTAAAGCAATCGAGCTACCTGGTCAACGGATGTATCCTGGCCAAATTGCGCCACAGTAATATTCAAAACAAATTCAGGGGAAGCTACTTTATACACAAAACACAATGGCAGTCTCAAGTATTTGCAGGGTTTTTTGCAGTTTATGAGGCACGGAAGTCTAGTGGTAGGACGCCGGGCTCGTGACCGAAGGGTTGCGGGTTCGAGTCCCGGCACAGCATTGTGTTGTATCTTTTAGCAAGATTCTTTACTCCGCTTGTTCCAGTCTACTCAGCTGTAAATGAGTGCGTGGTTGGGCAGTGCTAGCATTGTAGAATGCTACCTGTTAGCGCCGAAATGGCAGCTCCGGCTGTATGCTCCCAAAGGAGTTGGGAAAGATATTGACTGGTTGCAAAGGCCCTATAACCACGGATAATAATTTATGAACCGCTTTGACACGGCCTACGAACTAGGATGTGATAAAGCGGTATATAAGAACCTCACATTATTGTTATTATTATTTGCCTGCAGCGGGACACGGATTATTAAAATAGTTATAATATGCATATATCAACTAAAGGTGCAGTGTTAGCCATATCATAATAATGTTGGTAAAGGTTGATTTTTGCATCTGTTGAGAATATCAGTTGCATTGTTACCAAGAAATGTACACACAGTTTTGGTTATACCAGTTCTAGACGTTTGTTTCATGTGTTAGTCAGATCAGTTATGTTCATAAAGTTACAGTGTTGTTTGAACTAGTTTGATAATATGTTTAGGGTGTTAATTAATGTATGGATACAAATAACAAGTGTAGTTTTATTCGTAGTACTATAATATTGGTACACTAGTTAAACTAGTACCGTACATCTGTTTAGAGTGTTTATTAAACCAGTAATGTACCTGGAAAGCTAGTTTAACTAGTTCTTTGCATATTTGTATTGTGTTACTAAAACCAGTAATTGACATGTTCATCAATTACTAAAGGAAACTATTCAGGATTGTACAAAATATAAAGTGTGTAAAACAAAAGGAGTCTGTTCAGGATTGTATTAAATAAAAAATGGGTAAAACTAAAGGAATATGTCGAGGATTGTTCTAAATATAAAGTGTGTAAAAAAAAAAGAGTCTATCAATAATTGTTCTAATTATAAATTGGGTAAAACTTAAGGAGTCTGTCGAGGATTGTACTCATTATAAAGTGCGTTAACTAAAAGAATCTGCCTAGGCTTGAACTTAATATTGAATTATCGAATTTAAATAAATTAAATTAAATTCTATCAAGAATTATTCGAATTATAAAGTGGGTAAAGTTTGAGGAGTCTGTCGAGGACGGTTCACAATGTATTTATTAAAACTGGTGGAGTCTGCGGAGTTTCAATTACGAAGTGGGTAAAACTCGAGGTTCTGTAAAAAAAATATATACTACTAACGAACTGAGTGAAACTCGGGACTCCATAAGTAACATTCCTTACCATACAATTGATATTGATATAAAAAAAAGATAGTGTGCTAAGATTGATGACAAGATTAATACATTGATATGTTAAAAGGACTGACAGAGTACCTGGTCACATGCAGGTTTGCCAGGGTTTGTTATTGCCATCCGGTTTGTACCTTTGCAAATTCTGTCGTATTTATCTCTCAAACTGACTTAAAATAGGTCATAGTTAATAATGTTTTGTCCAATAACCAGTGTAAATTAGTCTAAATATTTGTTAAATAGAACATTTTGGGTTTGTTTTAATTCAATCATTTGACATTGAATTCTGACGTAATAAGTATGATAAGTAAAAAAAAAAAAAAATCTTATACCAGATTTTGAATATGACATCATAACACTTGACACAAACCTGGTATTACCATTCAATGATTATAATTTGGATGTGATAGATAAATTCCTTCAATAAAATTAAGTTGTTAATTGATTGTATTTTATTCCGTTTTGTTTTCTAGCTCGTTATCAAAAAATGTAATACATTATATTGGTGAAACATGTTTAAAATGTAAAATGTGCTCAATCCACACATCATTATACCAGATCATTTGTTATTCTCGATGGCGCTGCAGATGTCATTTCATTTCATAATTTATCTACACTTCATACAATTTAAAGTATACCTATATATATATCATAGCGAAAGAAAACATATATGGCAATCGGTTTAGACTGGGTTGTATTTGTTCGCACCTCAGACAAGGATATTCGACTTATACCCCGTGATAATGCAAGATCTTTTTAGGTCACCTGATCTTTATCTCAAGTGACCTATTACTATCCGTCTTCGTCCGTCGTCGTTTGTTAACATTTTATATTTTCAACTTAAGCTGAAATACTATCGAAGGGATTTATTTGATACTTCATGGGAATGTTACTGACATCTCCCTGACAAAGTGTTGTTATTTTTCGGGTCGATTAGAAAACCAATATGGCCGCCACGGCAGCTATTTGGAAAAAAATCTATTTCAAAATTAAAGTACAGTTATACTGGGCCGATTGAACTAAAACTTGGTAGGAATGATCGACTCATAGACCTGGCAAATTGTTCTTTTTTCGGGCCGATCAAAATCCAATATGGCCACAATTTTGAAAAAAGTATTTCAAAATTAAAAGGCCGATTTAACTGAAACTCGGTCTAGGAATGATCAACTCATGGTCCTGACAAACTTAAGTTAACGTTATACTTAATTAGTTTTTACTCAAATTGGTGGGGATGGTTGACATCATTATCTCCAATTGTTATTTCAACAGCAAAAATGAATACTGTAGAACGCATGTGACCGTTAAGGCCCATGTGCCTCTTGTTTTTGTCTTGTCCGTGCACTTTTAACCTTAAAAGCAATCTGAAATAACGCTACAGGCAAAATACCAGTATGTATGATTGAAAGTCATTCAAAAGAACATGTTAAAAGATTTTAAAACACTTTACCCCTGTGTACTTGAAAGTCGAACAAGGTAATTATGTTGAACAAATTGTATAGCCCTTCATCTCAGGATGCCACTTGCAAAATATCACCACCCTATCCTTTTGTTTATTGAAATTGGGTCATTTTTGTTTATTGAAATAAGGTCATTAATATGTTCATACATATTTGACCAAATGTTATCTTGAAAGGAAAAGCTGGATAGTCCTTTATCCAAGCATGCTACTGGCTAAATTTCAACTTTTTGGTCCTCATGGTGTTTAAAAGATTTGAAAAGAATTTGATCCCCGCGACCTTGAATCTAATTCAAGGTCATTCACTT
This sequence comes from Mizuhopecten yessoensis, assembly GCF_002113885.1. Lineage (NCBI taxonomy): Eukaryota > Metazoa > Mollusca > Bivalvia > Pectinida > Pectinidae > Mizuhopecten > Mizuhopecten yessoensis. Next base: position 1,958,383 of record NW_018408629.1, read on the forward strand.
TAACAAACTTGGTAGCCCTTGATCCCAGTATGTTATAACTGACCAGATATCAACATTCTTGGCCTTATGTTTATTCAGAAGAAGTCGTTTCAAGATTTTAACAAATTTGACCCCTGTGACCTTGAATAGCATGCTTATGGCCAAATACCAACATCCTGGGCCTTTTGGTTATTAAGAAGAAGTTTTAAGTAAAATATTGACGCCGGAAGCCGCACCACGGCATAAGCTCACTTGGCCTTTCGGGCCAGGAGAGCCAAAACACAGGCTGTTATGTTTTGAGGATGTGAAAGACGAGCCGTCAAGTTGAGATCTCAAGGACAAGCCCGGCATGCTGTAAGGACATCAAACATCAGCCTCTCAAATTGTTGGGATGTAAAGAGAATCGTATTATTGTAAGGTTGCCAAGAACGGAACCGTCATGTTAAGAGGATATCAAGGACGAAATCATCACGTTAGTACGACTTCAATGACGAACGCATCATTTCAAGAAGATATCAATAAGGAACTCGTCATGTTAAGACGCAAGGTCAAGCCCGGAATACATCATGTTACGACGATTCCATGCACGAGCCCGCAATGTAAAGAGGATGCCAAGGACGAAAATCCTTAGTTGAGAGAAAGTCTACGACGAAACCGTCATGTCAAGAGGATGTCAAGGACGTACCCTTCATGTCAAGGCCGAAAGTGTCAAGTTAAAAGAGACCCCTCATGAAAAGGGGGATTCAGGACGAAAATCCTAAGTTAAGAGAAAGTCTATGACGAAACCGTCATATCAAGAGAATGACTATGAAAAAAGATCCAGGTTAAGAGAAAGTATATGGCAAACCCGTCATGTTCAGAGGTTGTCAAGGACGAACGCCTCATGTCATGTTAAGGCTCGCAGATTCTGACCCCGCAGTCGGCGGTGACTATCTGTGAGAAAACGAAACCCGTAACAAGCAATACATTGCATGAACTACAAATGTTGGTATGTACGAAATAACACAACAGAACGGTAGCTTACTTATTAGCATAAAAAACCCATCTACGTAATTGTTCCTAACTATCGACATGTACTTGTTCATGCACACAGACGCTTTTAAACCGTTTGTTTAATTGAGCATATTAAACAAACGGTTCTAGGGCGTTTATGTGCATGCTTTGGAAGTGAAATAAGCGAATAGGTGAAAAGTGGTATTTGTATCTTTGGGATAATGTGCTGCGGGCTATACAAAGTTCTGCGACGGTAAAAGTTCAGAAAATGTCCGGTGTAATTAAGAAGAAAAGATCGTCGATATAGACACTAGTCTATGCCGCACGCACATCTGCCTCCGAGCTCCATGTTTTGGTTGATCATTACAGTTTTGTTCTGGTGTCTGATCGGTTCATATGTTACATCAGTTTTACTTAAAAGTCGTAAAACGTCTATTTTGTCATTTTGCGTCGACGTTGTGATATATCATATAAATCATATTTATTCATCCTGTTTTATACATTGTCGGCCATTTTGAAATAACATTTGTCAATAACATATCACTGCAAGGAGGTATCGCATAGCATACTTGTTCAAATAAAGAAGATAAAAGAACGTTCAGTCATGATTAATTTTCAAAATTCAAAATTAAAACTGAACAATGCAGGTTATCAACTGAATGTCCTTTGAATAAATGATTCCTCCAACACCTGAAATAATTATTGGTATAAATTGCATATCTGTCAACTCTAATGATCTACTTGGACGCGTGTCATTTTTCGGAGGCTCACAATCGCAATGTGGATAAGCCTTAGCTACGTTTTTGGATTGCTTTTAATACCCATGTTTTTTTTAAATATTTAAATGTCAAAATCTAATTCACAGAGTGTATAACAGTGAGAGAGACCTAAACGTAGATAATTAGAAGTTAATTAGACCGTACTGTCACTTGTACAAGCTCGCTGTTCAGTAAAATAGAAAGCATGACCGAATCACTCGAGCGCCTTCGGATATTAAACAGACCATAGCCGTCTGATTAGGATTGCTATAAGTGAGGTTTGGTAGTCATGACATATCAAACTATTGTTAAGCTATCCAATTGTCAATCAAACGTTTATAAAGGGAGCCCACCGCCACGACACTAAAAACATGTACACAATTAAGGGTCCCCATGCCACCGCCACTGTAAATACACATCGGAATTGTTTTAGGCATGGCTATAAATCATACCTTGCAGGACCTGTATGATAAACAAGAGGCCAAGAGGGCCTGTATCGCTCACCTGATAATGTTAGCAAAATTAAAGTTAGATTAGCGCTATGTTACTAAAAGTGTACATGTATTACATGGTTAGTCAGGGGTTATATTTATATGCATTGTTGATACAAAATTAGGTCCCCTTCACCCAAGGATGCTTTAGACCAAATATGGACATAATCGTGTCATTCCTACAGAAGAAGAAGGATTTAAAAGCAATTTTTCCTCTTTGGTCCTGCCTCTCTGCCAAATAGGGGGTCAGACCCACCGTTTGTACAAAATTGGCTCCCCTTCACCCAAGGGTGCTTCATCCCAAACTTAATCAAAATCCTGTCATTCTTACAGAAGAAGAAGGGTTTTGAAGACTTTGCTATGTTTCCCCTATTGGGCACCGCCCCTCAGGCCCCAGGGGGTCCAAACCTACCATTTATACAAAGTTGATTTCCCTTCTGCCCCATAGGATGCTACTGTTCAAATTTGGTCAAAATATCTTCATACCAACGGAAGAAGGAAATTAAAAGCTATTCCTCTATATCCCTTATTTGGAACCCGCCTCTCTGCCCCTAGGGGGGTGGGGGGTGGTAGCAGACCCACCGTTTATACAAAATTGGTCCCCTTTCACCCAAGGATGCTCCAGACCAAATTGGGGTGAAATCCCTTAATACCTATGGTAGAAGAAGGATTTTAAATGTTTTACCTCTATTTCCCCTATTGGGCCACGCCCCTCTGCCAAATGGAGGGCCACAACCACCATTTATACAAAATTAAGTCCCCTTGGCCCAAGGATGCTCCACACAAAAGAAGGATAAAATCCCTTAATCCCTACGGTAGGAGAATGATTTTGACGGTTTTACCCCTATTTCCCTTATTCGGCCCCGCCCCTGTCCCAAGGGGGTGGGGTGGGGGGGCTCAAATTTATACTAAATTGAGTCCCTTTTGCCCAGGGATGCTTCAGTCTAATTAGAATAAAAATTCTCTAATCCCTACGGTAGAAGGTAGAAGAAGGACTTTAAAGGTTTTACCTACATTTCCCCAATTGGGCCCTGTCCCTCTGCCCCTTGGGGGGGGGGGGGGGGCACACCCACCGTTCAGGACTAGTAGCGTTTTAAGGAAAAGTTGACAGACAGATGACCAAACCACAGTGCAGAGGATCATGGAACCTTAAAAAAAAATATATTATACATATAACTCTTTATTAATGAAATTGATATTGTTTCTTTTATCCACATAACTGTGTTAATATAATACAATAATACAACACAATATGATTTCAAAGAATCGTTATGAGTTTTAATCATAAATTTATTAACAGCACTGCTGAAACAATGGCAATTTTACTTAGTCTGGGTTTACAACTACATGCATGTCAATCTACTATCTAAAATGTCCAATCATGTATTAGGAGGCAGGACCCAAATCAGATCAGTACCCAAGTCGGATCGCTCTTTGCACAAATTTGTTCAATCAATAAATGTGTCACCAGTCAAGTTATCACAATAATGTATCCTTAGAATACAAAGTTATGCATCATTTTAGTCTAGAGATGATAAATTTATCAGTTCAAACAGCACCAGAAGACGTATTTCAAACTAAAAATCTATTTTTTGTTAACGTTGGTAAGAAATGATGCGTGCGATGACTATGTTTTTTGTTTCGGACTGTAAGAATACATTCAGAATGTAGTTGAATTCGTTCAAATTTTAAAGATGTTTAATAAAATGTTAACTGCTGACAAAGAAATGTGAAGTTGAAGCGCAAAATATTACAAAATTCAAGCTGTGATACGTTTTCGGTTCTGACATCGCACAAAACCGGAAACGCTAATTGATGACGTCAGAATGTTCTATAAATATCTCACGTGAGCCACCCTCGTTGTTGATTTCGTTGTTAAGAACAACAATCAATATTCAACAGCCGAATTTTCAATGAATGAAGAAAATGATGGTTTGATGATCCATTTTGGGTACTGTCACCTTATATTGTTACAATCATATGCTGTATAATCAAATAAAGGATTATAATTAGATTTGGGGTAAAAATGACATATACAGGGCTACAACCAAGCATAAAGCTACACAAAACTTTAAGGATGTACCTATGATTACACAACCAGATATTATGATTCACTCTATTCTTCTTACACATTATAACCATACCGAAATTACCTGTCGCGTTGACAATTTCATGGAATATTCATATTGGGCATCAACAATTATCCGCCCTATGCAACTGTTTGCAGTTCAGATGCATTGAGTATAGTATATGACTCGGGAAGTCACAACTGTACACTTACCTTGGGTGATCAGTTTTGTCTACCTTCACTCCTTTTGTGAATATGGATTCGCATATTATCAATATTGTAATCAAAGTTCAACACAGTAGGTCATTGTGTTCTGACTATATAAATGATAAGCTATATATATTTAGAGAACACTTAATAACATTGTGAACTCTAAATATACTGAGAGTGTTCCGAAATACCTTGAATATACATAACATTATACACTCGAACATAGTATTAACGTACATTTTTGTACCTCCTCCAGTTTAGTATACATGGACTGATAACCAAATAAATATGCATAGAGTAGACATTATATACTCATAGTATTACATACGATACGTACCCCTAATACTGTCCATTGTATTTGCGGTGATATCCCTATTATAGATATTATCCTAATATATTATCAATGTCAAGAAGAAATCAAAAGGATAAATTTGCATTAAAACGATAGACAGTCTATGAATGACATTTAACTTATACATCATATCTAAATTTTGAACGCTAGATTGAGATCAAAACTATGAACAATTTAATTGATTATTCAACAACATTGTATCAAACAATCGAGATAACATACTGTCCCAACAACATCAGCTTATGCTTTTGTTTGTTATTTTTTCTTTTCTTTTCGTTTCTTTTTGCAGAAGCAATAACGAAAGTTTGTAAATTTACTTAGTTGTGTGTATGAATAACCCTTTTGTAGACACCAATTCTTTCAATCGAAAAATCTCGCCGAAATGTGTCAACGAAGCAGCTGTTTATAGTTTTAGGAATTTACGACCATAACAGAAATATGATTTCAATTTTCTTGGACATGTTTTCCTTAGCCTAGCTCAAGGCACTATTTCGAATAAAAAATGGAAGGACGAAAAATTAATTTGAATATAACATAATAAAATCATCATACACAGTACTATTTTAACATCTTAATATGCATTATTTATACTTTGATTACAATAAAACTATTTTTAAGGAAGGACAATTTTCTGCGTTAGAGTCAACATAATTTTTACTTTAAAATGTATTCCTAAAAATCTAAAAAGATGTTAAGAAAAAACGTTACAGAGTAAGATGTATTTAAAAATACTATACACAAAACATGCTGTCAGTATCACACAATCAACAGAACTTCCACATAACAAGACAATGCCCTCACAAGTCTGACTGATCTAAAAATAGACCTGTAAAACTTGCAGGAGTACAAACGTGTGTAACTTTTGATCCCTTTCAATTGTAAAGTAAGTCTTATATGTAGAATAGTATTACCTTCTGTTGAAAGCGTACATGCATGTAATTTGGAATTTTCGGCTAAAAAAAGATCAATTTAATCTTCAAATCATGAACTCAATAATTTGTATAACAAGATCGTTACTATATATTTGTACTTGCTCTTTATGCATTTGCTTTCGGGAGTTCGCTCTCTCATAAAGCTTGACAAGCTGGACTTCTAACGCACACATTTGAGAATTTGGCCATAAATCAAGTGCTACTATACATTGTCATGACCTGTTTGCATGTCTGTGGGAATTAAGTGGAAGACACGATTTCAAAAAATAATCTTCGTAACAAATCACAACAATGAAATAACCATAACAATGTATAGATATTAACAATAAAATGTAACAAATGACAAATTAATCATCAATGCACACACTGAAAATCCGGTGACAAGTGTAATAATTTTATACAGATACAATAAAGCTTTTAGTAAGTGAGATAATTCTATATAAGTTACTTGCATAGCACTTTTTCCATTGAAGCAAGCTGATGCAAACGCTATTTAAGAAACCAAAATTTAATTATGATTGATTAATTTTAACGTAATAATATGACGAAGAAATTGGCACTGCTTCAATGTCAAAAGTCTTTTTCCTTGCTATTGTAGAAAATAAAATGCCTTATTATATAAAACATGAATATTTCTATTAGTAATCAACGACTGTAGTGTATGGCTATATAAATCAGGATCATTAAAGATACTGCACGTTTTTACTAGATTACACTTTCTTGTTTATCTTTTTTCACCTGACTTTGCTGTGTCGAAAGATACCAGTACATACTTGTACTATGTGCTCCACCAGCATAATTTTAATTGCCATTTTTTGTAAAATCTAGTTTTTGTACAACAATTATCAAAAAAATGATAATGACATGCAAATATCAATATACATATACATAATATACATGTTTTATCATTACTTCAATTCAATATAATGTATGTAAACTGTTTATAACTTTAAGGAGAGGGCGCTCATACGCTTTGCCTGTTGCCCAATTCCTTTGTATCTAAGATCTGAACAATACATATTCTGAAATGAAATCAGGAACAACGGTATACCAACGTATAACTTTATGTTAAACATCAACAATAGTTTGTCTGTGTTATGACTACATAAATCATCAACAACGGTATTTCAATATATGTAATATGTAAAACGACAGTATATTGACTTCGACTTTATCAAACAAATACAATGTATCGTTGACACTAACAAAAGTAAATCACTTTACCACACAGTTCAAAAGTTGTACCTTGGTATGCAGTGAATACACCAATGTCACATTGTTTGTTTACATATGAACTCATTTATTAGGACCAATTTCGACATATTGTGCATGAACTAGTCTTGACCATGTGATAAATCGTTGTATATTCTTTACATACGCGATTCTTGAAACTCGTCAAGGAATTTTCGTTTTTGTTCGAAAGAGGTTAACGTAAGTGGCAAATTTCGTTTCATAAATGGAAGTTATACAATCACGGGTGATTGCAGTTTTAACATTTAGTAATCTCATATGTAATGTAATGGCACATTGAAACATTTGTAATAGCCCAAATGTTCTGTCTATACACATATCAGTTACTGTCTATCATTTGTCTGTTCACTTGCAAAACATCAATAACAGTATAACATTATGTTCACTATACAAAACATCAGCAACAGTCTGAAATTGTGCTGGCTATACAATCAAAACATCAACAAAAGTATAGGATGGTGTTGCTTATGCAAAACATCAGCAACAGTATAACATGGTGTTAATAATAAAAAATAGCAACACTATAACATGGTGTTTGTTATACAAAACATCAGCAACAGTATAACATGGTGTTTGCTATACAAAACATCAGCAACACTATAACATTGTGTTTGTTATACAAAACATCCGCAACAGTATAACATGGTGATAGTAATACAAAACATCAGCAACAGTATAACATGGTGTTTGTTACACAAAACATCAACATCATATAACATTGTGTTGGTTATACAAAACATCAACATCATATAGCATTGTGTTTGTTATACATAACATCAATAATAGTATAACATTGTGTTGGTAATACAAAATATAAATATCAGTATAACATTGTGTTGATTATACAAAACATCAACATCATATAACATTGTGTTGGTTATACATAACATCAATAAAAGTATAACATTGTGATGGTAATACAAAATATAAATATCAGTATAACATTGTGTTGGTTATACAAAACATCAACATTATATAACATTGTGTTGATTATACAAAACATCAACATCATATAACATTGTGTTGATTATACAAAACATCAACTTCATATAACATTGTGTTGGTTATACATAACATCAATAATAGTATAACATTGTGATGGTAATACAAAATATAAATATCAGTATAACATTGTGTTGGTTATACAAAACATCAACATCATATAACATTGTGTTAGTTATACAAAACATCAACATCATATAACATTGTGTTGGTTATACAAAACATCAGCAACAGTATAACATTGTGTTGGTAATACAAAACATCAACAAAAGTATAACTACAAAACATCAACATCATATAACATTGTGTTGGTTATACAAAATATAAATATCAGTATAACATTGTGTTGATTATACAAAACATTAGCCACAGTTTATCATTGTGTTGACTACACGAAAAATCAACAACAGTATATTAGTGCATGATCTATACAAACATCAGCAACAGTCTGAAAATGTGTTGGCTATTACATTTTATCAGCAACAGTCTATCATGGCGTCGGCTATACAAAACATCTCCACCAGTTTAGCATTTAGCTGGCTGTACAAAATTAATAACGGTATAACATTAAGTGGCTATACAGACATTTCAACAGTTTGACATTGTGTTGGCTATACAAAACAACAGCAACAGTAAAGCATGCGTTGACCTCAAAAATCAACAACATCATAGCATGATGTTGACTATACAAATAAGCAACAGTAAATAATTGTGCTGACAATATACACATTTATAGTATTGCGTTGAATAAAATATACAAAATATCAACACCACCATCGTGTTGACAACAAACCACCAACAATAGAATATCATTCATCTGATCCTGTCTGATAACTGTTCACTCACGCATGCTATATACCATATAAAGTGTATTATGTCGTTATGTCTTAGTTCTAAAAAAAGGCATCACAAACAATACATGAATCCTGACCGTGTTAAAATGTATGATGCATAGTATATACAACTAGTTAATCTCACTAAAAAAGGTCATCATTTATTCTTTATTATAATTGTGTCTGCATATTTAAAAGTCTAACCTGACGTGGATCAATTCTAGCTTGATCTAAATAAGTCTTCTTCAATAATATGCACGAATGAGATGATGCAACCAAAAATTTCTATTACAGTATAGAATAATATATGACCCAATACAGCCCCGATTAGAAAGTAATAACACACTGTTTTGTTTAGCAATTAAGGGCACATTTTATTGACAGATATAATTCCAGTAAGCGCAAAAGAAATATTGCGTGCGTTCGATTAGTTTTGGATTTTCTCAGTACCAGAAATGCTTTCGACCATTACTAAACTAATATTTTGTATAACATTCTTTAGTTTTGATCATTACTACAATTCTGCTTGGTGTGCTATGATTAAGCAACTTGCGAAACCATTTATCTAACGCGTACCAATTACTTTGCCAAGCCTCCCAAAGGTGAACCTGTTTGTCTGCTGATTCTTATTATACTTTTTTGATGTGACCATGATGTTTTCGATTGGGTTCATGCAAGAAATATTTCCCGTCATGGATATATTGAATTTGGTCTTTTTTCTCAAATATCTTTAAGCTCATTGAATTATGACAGGGAGCTAAAACTTCTTAAATCGTTTCCAACTTTTCCTTTGGTATTGGACTCAGTTTACAAACACCTACCTCTAAGGAGGAAGCTGTTGAATAACTGAAGTTTTCAGACAGTTATATCCGTACGGGTTTAGAATAAAATAATTAAACTATTAACATTTTCTGTTTATACTGGTTTGCATAGGGAAATATGGTCAGCACTCGATCAATCGATGAAATAAATTAAATAACAGCAATTTCTCGTTTTTATTGTAAACATCGATATTCAAATTGTTCGTATTTGTTTTTTTAGCAGAGCTGTTTTATTTCAATCGTAAGGTAACAATATATATTTGTCATAAGTTATCATGAAATAATATCAAAAACTCCGAGGCTTTATTTGACGTCACAATTGAGACAATGAATAAACAGCCAAGATGGTTGCAATGTTACCTCTATATATCTTGATCTTAATAACCTAAAACATGAACTTTTTATGGTTTTCTCATACTTGACCAATAAACCAATTATCAAAACCTCTTTAGAAATGAAGTCGCTTAAGCAATAACAAAGATTTATACAAAAAAGTAACAGTAGATTTGAACTATAAGCAATGACAACATGTCTCATCTGATAAGCTACAGTAACGGGTGTTTGTCTTAGTGAGCTTAAAATCAAGCAAAATGAGTTTAGTTCCAATTGCCAATTTCCATTGGTTCAATCGATTTTTCGGAGCAAAGTTCCTAATATCTTATGTATTACATTTTATGTTTACACTATATATTCTGTATGGTGTAAACTGGAGGCAGTTTAAATATATATTATTTCCGGGGTTCCACTTGTCTGTAATATACAAGATTCGTTACCTGAACTGTAGTTGATTAAAGTAATCATTTGTCAATTTTTAACGCAGAGGAAATTTAACAAGCTTCCTTTTCATTTTATCACGTAATCGACCTTCTTTTTTGGTTCGAACATGTTTATTGGTTTTCAAAACGTTAAATATTAATCACACTTTAAACAAATTTTCCTATTTTTGGAACAATATATATCTTAACATTATGAAAAATCTTAAGTTACATGTATCTTCCAAAAAATGAAAAAATTGAAATGATACCGAACACTAAGTTCACCATCCTCAAGATATAAAATGCATTCTGCTTTGAACAGAGAGCTTTAGACATTTCCGTCAATATTTTTTTCATCCACTCTTTTCTCGAGAGGAAGCACGATTCGGGCATAATTTCCTTTTTTCTCTATTTTAAGTTTACCCATTTCTTGTGAAAGGTTCCACAGTGTTCTTCTCGTATATAGTGTTCCTGACTACCTCAAAAATAACCGCCGTGAGCAGTACTGAGATGTCCGTAACATGAACTACTGTCGTCAAAAAAAATCAGACATAGCCAACAAATATGCTTTTGGCATGACACACATTGCACACGGTTACATCCGCCGTCCTTTTCTATAGGCGTGTCACAGTTTGGACATCTTTTTCGGTTTGCCGTATTCTCAGCGAACCAATTTGTCATGGTCGTATCTTCATTGTTCTTTACCTTGAACATGGCACATGTTAAGCCATCATGGAACTGTACATGGCAGCCGGTGCAGATATTAATGTCACATTCTGGGCAGATGAATGACGTTTCAATCTCTGTTACTCGGTACACAACAGGACAGTCAGGCGTAACGCAAAAGCGATAGTGCTGCTTGTTTTCCTGGACAAATTTACCGACTGACGAATCAGTTAGTTCGGATATTTTGACCTGACCCATTTTCGACAGGTTTGTGATATCTTGCCAGGTAAATAAGGTGTTGCAATCTTCCATTTCACATTTCATTGGATATTCCCGGTTTATGATGGATGCTTGAACTTGAGCCTGGAGACATTCTTCGCAGTAGGGATGACCACAGCATTCCACTCGGTACAAAGCTTTTCGCTCAACAGGACAAAAACACGTGACACATTCTGGTTCATCTTCCTTTCCTCTGGAACCTCCAGGAGAAATACTTTCAATGATATTTCTAATGAGAGTTTTAGCTGTTGTGACTGCACTGTCTGACCCAATCAACACTATTCGATGATTTCTTTGATCCAATCGGACATCAACAAGACCAGTTTCTTCCCGTAGTTTACAGAAATCGAATGAGTATCTCAGAAAAATTGCCTTCAAAACTCCAGGAGGTGTTCCCTCGCCTTTCAAGTCTATGACTTCGGAGTTGCAAGACGAAATTTCTACAAGAAACTCGTCAACTTTCTGTTTCGCTCTTTGTCGATTTTGTTGGAGCCCGTGAATAGAGACAGCCATGACTCTGTTGTCAGTAAGAATAAGTGTTTCTGTTTGATTCATGATCTGATTTAACTTGGTTTTACCTGCGCGTGTAAATAAAGACTTAAGTTTAGCTGGATCGTCGCATTCGACCACTTCCCCTTTGATAATGTCTTGAAAAGACCGTCTCGCACTGGCGAGGGTTTCAACGTCTTCTGTGGTGATCTCTAAGAAAACGTTCTCGTTTCGGGCGGTTCTCGTCTTTATTCGAACTCCTTCCGCTTCCAGCTCTCTGACGCATTGATTTAAAGCGTCGCCGCTCTTTTCGTAAATTCCCTTTGCAATGTACAATGAGCATTGGAAAACGGGCTTCGCAGACACAGTTTGATCGTTCAACACAAACTTGTGATCCATTTTGTCACACACTACTTGGCCATCCTCAGGCTTGTCAAAAGTAACAAAAGCATTGAAGTTGATCTCTGTTTCTCGTTGGGGTGCTCTCAGTTCCAACTCGTAGGTCCCTTGTTTGACATAGTTTTCGATTTCTGCACGAAGACGGCATTTCATCATATTAAGGTCTTCTTCACTTTCAAGACCAACCTTTTCTCTAACAACAGTTACTTTTGTAATACCAGTGACAGGATCTAAATTCAAACTTTTGACAATACTTTCCCTCAAAACATCCTCATTCACCATTTGACTTAGTCCAGAAACATGGATCTGTCCTGCAGCAGATTGGCTAGGTGTCTTTGATTTGGATGGTCTGATATTGGCCAATGATATTCCTACTAACATTTGAACATTTAGCACAGCATTCTCGGCATCTATAACACTTCCAAACGTAACGAATCCGAATCCGCGTGAACGTCTGCGGCACCATTGCATCCGGACTTTGAATTTCTCTGATTTTTTACTGCTTATCCGCATGTCAGGCCGAGCAGAGAGATCGGAGTTTCCCATAGTCATTGCGACAGCTTGTACAGCGTTCTCTTTTTTCTGGTATATCACTTGACCCCAAAGTGATGGTGCATTCTTCTTTAAGTGATATTTGCTACACTTTGCAATTTTTCCAAATTTGCTAAAATGCTCAAGCACATCTTCACATTCTAATTCCTGTGTCTTGTTGACATCGCAGTGTATCATTACTACCTTGTACTCATCAGGCATAAACAAAGTCTTTGTACAGCCTCCAGCCCCTATCACAACTCTAACAGATCGGTCTGTTGACTTCACACCAAGTTTTTCTTCTCTTTCCTCTTCAAGTAAATTACATTTGATAGGGTTTAGCACGTTGTCTAACGAACCTTCTAGTGTTTGTTGATTGGACGATTTAGAGAATATCCTCAGCTCGCCTTTTTCAATATCAGCCCCTACCACAACAATAGTTCCGTGACATTTTTCCACCAATGCTGCTTCTAATTCCCTGAGAGCGGTATATCGAATTCCAACAACTTCTTTAAAAACTTTGGACCCCACATATGCTGTACAAATGGGTAGAATACGTTTGCTTCTGGCTTTTCCAATATCCACATTCAGTGATCCTTCTTCGATGCCTTTGATTACCATTTCCTCACTGATTGGTGTGATATTCATAGCAAAGTCCTTTGACGTTCTCATCACCTGGTCGAATACAACCCAATCTGGATGACTAGCCAAAGACATCAAGGCTGATGTTGGGTGAACTTCTATTCTCTGATCCTTGGTTACAAGTACATAACCTGCCTTCGGGTGGCCAAGATAATAGCTGATATTTCCACTGAATGTCTTCAGAAGGGGTTTGATAAGCATATGGTCTATCTTCCCATGGTCATCAAATTTAAATGGTACTTCTGTTTGCATTTCTCTCCTCAGTGTTGTCAACACATCTTTGACTACTTCCTTAATTCCTTTCAACGCCTTGCCGTTGATTGAATTAGCAAAACACCATGCCCCCCTGGCTTTCTCGGGCAGCCTGTTCCAATCTCGAAAGACATTTAGCATTGTCATCAGGTCACCATCTGCATGACAAAACGGGATCTTTTTCCGATCGGCTTGTTCTTTTTTGTCAGCAGTTCCAGCTCGAAAGAAAATGGAAGCACTGTTACATGATGCAGCTATAACTATCCCTTCAAGACAAGCACCAATAGCCATTGCATCATAGATAAAAACACCAAACTTAGGATCGAAAGGCAACTTTGAAATCCATTTTCCAAGATGGGTAATTTTTTTTGACGATACAGCTCCAAGATCCTCCAGCTCCATCACTGCGCTTTCCATGATTTCTTTTGACGGTGACATGACAAAGTCGAATTCCAATGGATCAATTTCGAGCTCTATCAGCTTAAGCATTGCCTGACCAAGATTCACTCGTAATATTTCTGGAACCATGTTGGATTTCATTTTGTCATATTCATCCTCTGTATACAGTCGGTAACATATCCCAGGCCCAAGACGTCCAGCACGACCTTTCCGCTGATCAGCTGAGCTTTTTGTCACTGCTGTCACAGCCAATGTATTCATTTTCCGTTTTGGATCGTAACTCATCTCCTTGACCAAACCAGTGTCGATAACGTATCGGATGCCAGGAATGGTAACAGATGTCTCAGCACTGTTGGTAGCAAACACGATTTTGCGTTTACCAGGGAGGGTATCAAATACTTTTCTTTGTTCGTCGGCTTGAAGTTTCCCATGCAGTTGCAGACAAACACAGTTTTGATTTTTGCCTTCCGTGTAAGCCATAAACTTCTCACAACATTTTTCAGTCTCTTGTGGAGAGGTTACAAACACCAGAATGTCTCCTTCAGGTTGACGGTAGTGAACATCAATTGCTTTCCTAACACATTCCTCTATGTGATTTAAAAATGATTCATTGTCAGGTTCTTTCCATATGACATCTACTGGAAACATTCTTCCTGACACAGAGAATACTGGACATCGTCCAAAGTATTGGACGAAGACTTCAGGGTCAATGGTAGCAGATGTTATCACAACACGGAGGTCAGTGCGTACGGCAAGACAGCTTTTGATCATACCGAGAAGCAGATCAGTGAATATACTTCTTTCGTGAGCTTCGTCTATGATTATACAGGAAAATGAAGACAGTTGTTTATCCTTGAGACATTCCTTCAGCAAAACATAATCAGTCATAAACATAACTTTTGTAAATGCAGTTTTCATCTCTTGCATTCCGACCTTGTACCCAATGATTTCCCCTACAGATGTGCCCATTTCACATGCAACATGTGTAGCTACGCTAATAGCGGCTATTTTACGAGGTTGTGTACAGGCGATCATCCCCCTGCTGGCAAATCCGCTCTGATAGAGGTACTGTACCATCTGTGTGCTCTTTCCTGATCCTGTTTCTCCAATGATGACAGACACTTGGTTGTTCTTCACAGTATCAAGTATGTCTGATCTCCTTGCGTACATCGGTAAGGCTTTCTCAAGTCTGTTACATTCCACACCAAAAGCTTTCATTATTTCAAAAACTGTTTTTTTACAAATGTGAGTGTCCTTCATTTCAACGAATATTCGATGAACCGTTGCAATACAATTTTGAAATTCTCCTTTTTGAAGTTTAAGCTCTTTCAGTTTATCTTCCAGTGCTTTTGTTTCTTGATCAGCAACCCCAAAATCTTCCAATGACAAAAACATCGGCTTTGTCTTTTCTACATTTTCTTTTAGATCTTCTATCTTGACTTGGTGAGCTGCCAAAGACGATTCAGTCCGTTTCACTAAATTGTCTACGTGTTCTGCAAAAAAGTTGTAATTTTTCTCATTTGTTGTCATGGTCAGATGACTGGCTTCTTCAAATGAATAAAAGCAGCAGACGTTTGTGTCGCATACATCATTACTTTGATATAGTTCATCCGCAAGGCGTTCTGCATCACGTCTACTTGGGCACTGAAGTTGTACAACTGTGTTTCCAGTTTGTATATCAATAGTTTGGTCGATGTATGTGAATTCCATCTCATTCGGCAGTCGCTGCAGAAGATATCCAAATATGTCAAAAGTTTTCTTTAATGTTTCTGCAAATTTCACAAATAATGCCGTTTTGATTTCAGAGTCGCTATTACGTACAACAGTTCTTGGTTTGTCTACTTGCCTGATACATTCTTTTGAAATCTCTTGTGGTCTCTCATGACAGGATGAACTCTGGTTCATTCTTTCCATTTCATCTAATCCTACAGAACCTATAATAAAAATGTTTATTTTGAATATTTGGCTTTTAAATGTTTTTAATCAATGAAAATTATTCCAAAGAATACACAAAAATCATGAAAAAGAAAGATAAAGAAAAATATTTCTATTCAGTGTGAAACGTCATTTGAGTTATATTTGTATAAGTTTAAACATATTTATAAAGCAAAAGAATACATGGACCTGTTATTCATCACCTTTATCTAATAGCGTGGACAAAAAATGCATGAAAAGAAACTCATAAAAGCTTTCAATATATAACGTTTCTTTATGCAGACTATTGGTTAAAAAAGTAGCAACCTTGACAGTACCTAATTAACAACTTCAAAATTAGAACTGTCGCCAGGATGGCTGACTAATTCACCCTGCACAAAAAGGGACATAATTCCTTAACAAAAAAGGGTGAAAAACAATACTCAGGTTCATAACTGCTGGGTGCATGAAATATTAATCATGAAAGTGGTGTACGACTTTGGGCGGGTTCCCACATTATAAGAGGAAGGAAGTCACTGAAGCATAAAATGTAGGTTGAATTCAGCTTCCGTAACACGTCTTCAGGAAAGAGACCCTAGCAACGTTAGTGATGCAAGTATTATCCAAGTTACTCAGACAGAGAGTAGGGAAGTAACAAATCTTCTTCACCTGTTACACTGACATTCAGATGCATGGCTCCTTTTTATATATCCTCTCTCAACTTCGCAGAGATGGGGAAAATTTTACCAAAAGCAAAGTACATGTAATGAATATTAAACAGACATCGTATTTGTATTTTTGGCTTGGTTAGATTAAGGTTTTCCTCGACACAAGTATGAGCCCCAAGCAGGAGCAGGGAAGTGTATTCAGTATCCTCTGTTTAAGGGACACTGGAGAAACCAAACAATGGCCTGCTGTATCCCACTGCATGTGTATTTAGGAGGGTATGTATGTTGGGCCCCTTGCAGAATTTGGTTGTTTTTTTGTGTGTCTTAATAATCAAAATAAACTTTATTTATTGAGGATAACAAACCTGTTTAGCAAAGCTAATCTTCCACATGGTCCTCTGAGAGGATACTGATAACACGATATTTGCAATTCGCAACACTTGGAATTTCCCCCTTTCTTTTCTACTCTCTCCTATCCACACTCCCTTTCCAGCACACTCTCCCTTGGCAACCGTTTTCATATGACCCTGGCTGTTGCAACCAAAAATAAAAATACTTACGAGGATGGAAGTGACTTGAAGTCGGCGTCTCTTCTTTATTGTTGTATCCACACTCAGTTCGTGTTAAAGTTTTCTCTGTTCGATAAATCAACAAAATTGAATAAATACAGAGTAACTTTGAACGTATGGGAAAGTGTGGTGTCAATGGGGCAAATGATAATGAACTGATGAAGCCTGATAAAATTTGTGAAAAACACTATCTTGTTTCAAGGTCATATAGGTTTAATATTATATATATTCATAAATACATGTACTACATAGTTTGTCATAAACAGGAGGCCAACGGACAAACGACAGACACAACACCTTTTGGTCAGGTGAGCTAAAGATCTAAAAAAAAAAAAAGGTCCAAGTCATGACATGTATCTAGTAATTTGCTGTTATGAATAGTGCTACAAAGTCTGAAAACAAAAATGATCTTGACCAACATTCAAGGTCACTTCTGGAAAGTAGCTTGCAGAAATCGAATGCAAAACGTTTGCAGAAAGAAATGGCCTGGATATATATGAATATTCAACATACTGGTTAAATTAATCCACATGCTTGAATGACTTTCTCTCAAGAACAAAAGTCCTGATTTTTCTGTGATAAGCTGACCAGTAGCTTAAACCTAAAAACAACTCCTACTGAATATCAAAGATGTCTATGGTATTGACTTTTTGGCCTGTAGCATGCTTGGTTGAGGAGCTTCAAAGTCTGTGCAAATCAATGTCCCCTGACCCACTTTCAAGGTCACAGGACGTCAAATGTGGAAAAATCTAAGGATTGCTTAAAATAATCCCATGGTTAACATGATGAATGTATTTGACCTCCAGCATGCTGTGATAAAATGCGATCATTTTGTTTCAAATGAATTACTGTGATATCAAGTGCACAGAAGTCAGTCTTCAAGGGGTTTAATTGTTTTAAACACCAATAAGGCATAGAATGTTTATAGTTTCCCTTAAAGCATGTAGGAATAAAGAACTTTTTTTTTTGTTGACCTACTTTCATGGCAACAAGGATAAAACATCTGAAATTTTTCAAAAGTTTCTAAGGACAAAGATGAGCAACATCAAGACCGTAGGTTGCTGGGATAGCATATTTAATTGTTGAACTAAAGACGTTTAACTTTGAGGGCTCATGGCTAAAAAAGGTAAAAATCATCGAACATAGTTCTATAAGATGAAAAGTAAATATATTTAGCCTATAGTGTCAGCCTGCTTGCCTTAAACTTTGTTTAAATAATTTGACCTTGACTGACTGAAGGTCACATTTGTTGAGTGTGATGGTTAGTTATCATTTTTACTCGAATAAGCTAATTTTCAAATTGTATTAGGACATGAGGTTAACCAAATGTCTTTTACAATTCGAAAATTGAATAACAAGATTTAGATATAGAAGTTTCTTAACTCGTGATGGTTGATTATCATGTTTATCTTACTTAAATTATTTCATTTTCAAATTGAATTAAAATACAAGGATTACCGACTTTTGTTTCACAATTTGAAAATTAAATAACTCGAGTTAGATGATCATCACGAGTTTGGGGACCTTTTTATTCCAAATCATTCAGATATGATATCCAGAAAACATTATGCTTCTCTGAGGGATACATTATTCCTATTTTTGATCGGGAAAACAATTGCCATGAACTGCAACGTCACAATGGTAGATGACGTCACAAAGCATTGTTACTTGACGTCATAATTAGAAGATTGAACCAATTAAATAACGTCCCAGGTGTTCCCAACTAGTGGGAAACCAAAAATATTTACCAACTCCGAGGAGATTTATCCAATGAAACAGGAGTAAGAAAATGTATAGTGGTTGTTGAAGAAATATATCTCATCTTGTGTCATATCTCAATTTTTAAGAATGAATAATGTATACTTGTTGGACGGTATGTTTGGAAATACCTTTATCAGTACTGCTGTTGTCCTTTGCCAGTTGTTTCCCTGTTTCCATGGCTCCACTTTCTTGTACTGGTTTGGAATGTTTCAATCCCATTTTCATGAAATTGTTATGCACCACAGCACCATCTGCATTAAGACACAAATTTAACGTTATATTCAATGAGGTGAATTTGTTTTTTTAAGGAATATTCCATGCAATACCCGATGCTAGATTTTTCTATCTCATCCGATCTGTCTAGCACCTTTCCGTGATTTTTCAC
This sequence comes from Mizuhopecten yessoensis, assembly GCF_002113885.1. NCBI lineage: Eukaryota > Metazoa > Mollusca > Bivalvia > Pectinida > Pectinidae > Mizuhopecten > Mizuhopecten yessoensis. Next base: position 1,977,782 of record NW_018408629.1, read on the forward strand.
GGAATTTTCACAAAACGATGTAGTCATTCGCGCTAGAGCAAGTGATACACTGGTTCAATTTTGTACACACACTTGTGCAAGAGTGTCAGCGTCCGTAAACAATAACTTAACACACAAATCACACATAAAGTTTAATACTGTAAAAATCATCTGTGTAAGGTCAGACTACATTGTTTACTCGGAAACATTCAAACGTAGCCTTCGTAGTGAAAATGTGATATCTAATTGAGGCCCCAGACAGGATACTTGTATTTTTTATCGATTATATTGCAGAAAGGAAGCAGTCGGAGTCCCAGATAAATAAATCGGCAATCAAAGACCATACCACACAGAAACATCATGTGATTGACTGGAATTTCTACAAAGTATTGGACAGAGAGAGCAATCTATTCCAGCGGCAGATAATGGTAGCCATCTGGATACGCCTCAGTGGGCCAGTTCTAAATCGAGATGAGGGGCTCATAGACTCTCGCACATCTATGACCAAGTATTAAACAAAGCATAGCCGAATCGCTAATTGTACATACATTTACAGCGCAGCCAAATCGATATCGATTAGCGTGGTCAACTCGTACATATTTTACACCTTTGTGAACATACGCTTCACAGGTAATTTGTCTTATGAAGGCGACAGAGTACATACCGTACTTGTCATCAAAACGTCACATATAAACACGTACTGTTTGTGCTTCATGAATCTTTTCACATTACTATATAATGTGTATTTGATGTAATAAGGGAACCTGATGTAATGAATGAGAACACCCTAAGGATTCTGAAATGACTTGATTTTTCTCTTTAAATTTTGGATTGTCTTTTTTTTAGAAAATGTCCAGAAATTTACGTACTATTCACCATTTACTTTATTAGTTCAAGTAATGTATTACACTCGTTGGAATTGTTTTATAGTTACAACATAATATTTTCTATTCATCGGTAACAAAATGGAAATAACTCTGCAAATACATATTGCACACTTCAATGCAATCCCCTGCAGGTTGAGGACAGTATAGGCCTGCTGTATCCCACTTTATGACGTAAAGGGAGAACAATGTTTAGCCTCCTGTCGAATCGGGGGCTTTCTTCTTTGTCTTCTGTTAAGGGGACATTGAAAAACCTACAATTGATCTGCTGTCCTCATTGCTACCTTTGGTATCTATACTTTTTCATTGTAATTCATTTAAAACCTTTTGCTTCCTAGAGCCTTGCTTCGCAAAACCTCACTTTTGGTCTTAGTGTTGAGCGCTCGCCCAAGTGGGGTATGCCATAGGCTGTGTCCCCAGGCCAGGACAGTTGCTATTCCCTGCTTAACTCAGCAATTAGGGTTATCTCATTTACTGGTTTACATATTGTTAGTATAATGTAACCGTTTGGAGTATTCTGCTTCATGCCTTCAGCGTGTTATTATAGCGAGATAGCACTCTAAAGTCGACATCAGATTTGCACAATTACAAGGAGGCAGACACATCAATATACCCTAACTCCGGCACACTTACCTGGATGCATTACACACTGAGAGGCACGTCCTAAAATGAACTTCGCTGCTAATAGGACGCAGAACAAGATAAAACCAAACCAAAACTTCAAGGCCTCAGCAGAGAAAGTCTAAAAGTATGGTAACGGAAAAGTTATAGATCTAATTAATGGAGTAAATTAATCGTTTAAATTTTTTATCAATACCAATTGAAAGTTAACCACTCTACAAACTTTTACTAATTAACTGAAATAATAAAACTAAAAAGGCTTATTAGAATGAGCAATAATAGAATTTTTAGTGGCAAATAAATTCACAAGTCGACATGAAATCACCAACACGTCTTTGAAACGGACTGAAAGTTTTACATGAAGTGAGATGCAAACGTAAATGCATTAAAATTATGCTTCTATTAAATATAAAAAAAAGCTTCGAATTACGCTACAAACAAATGAGTTTTGGAAAACACACGTGTGGTAATATTCGAGAGATAAATTTTACTATTTAATTATAAAGCATAGCTTTAAAGTTCGGGTGAAATGGAACCTGAAGGACAACTTTAAACATCGAAAAATAAAAGTGAAGAATCATCAACGTACCATTAGATTGATTAAACCGCAGGTGCTTTGGTGTGTCGAATATCCCGAGAGCTCTAGACATGTACATGTACAATGTACCTGTGTATACCTCAAAGGCTGCTGTATCTGGTATGAAAATATGTGAAAGTATAAAATACACTTTCCTATCATATGATATATCATCTGATATCGCTGGTACAATGTACACGTATTGCTAAGAAGCACGTGGACGTACGTGTGTCTGATGTTAACATTTATCTCCATTATCGTCGATCAGTTCCTCGTGACATCTGATTGTGAGGTCCTAACTCAAAGTCCATCAACTTTTGGTCACAAATCAGTTAGTAGTATCTGGAATGTGATGACATCATGTTATGCAGGCCTTTCTATCTAATCCTAGCTAACTGTAAGGCCTACTTTCTCTTTTACTTGTTGATATTTGCGCTTGTAAAAAATAAAGGGAGTGTTATGAAATTTTTCCGTTGTAGTTTGTAATCAGTGTTTTGATTGGTGAAATCAGCAAAAGTGAAAATTTGATATTTTCACAAGTGAAAAATATCACTTATATAAAATGAATAATATTCAATATTTCACTGTATAAAATGTAATATAACTTGCACCCATATTCCGAAAACGTCACTACTTCACAACAGGATCACGTCTATGATACATACACGCGCCAATTATGTAAGGTTCAATTGATTTATTTCTGTCCCAAAGGGCAGCAATTACAATCGTATCGGAATGGGATTTGACCAATGAATGCTAAGTTTGTTTTGAACACAAACAGTAATAAAAACATGTATTTGCGAACATTCGAAAACGTTTGTTTCCTTTGTTGAGCAAAGTGTGCAAATGACCGATGTCTAGACTTTACGCCGCTGAAAATAACTCACTATGCTACATGAATCAGTAAAACCAGTTATCAGAAAATATCGAAAATTGTCGTCCAAATAGCACTCTAATACTGCAGTCAGTCAGAGGAACGGGTAATTTGTTTACCTATTCTACTCCTTAGTGGTTGCTAAATTGGGTTTATAAAGATGACTAAGAGGCAGACGGAAAAGTTCCTTTCTTAAATACCCTTTTTGCCAAGGACGGAACCGTCATGGTAGGAATCAGATGTCCAGGAGTAACACGTCATGTTAAGATGTCAAGGACAAACTCGTTAAGTTAGGTAGACGTCAAGTACGAACCCATCATGTCAAGACGATTTCATGTTCGAGCCCGCGATGTAGAGAGAAGGTCAAGGCCGAACATGTCATGTTAAGAAGGTGTCAAGTACGAACCCATCATGGCATGAGCATGTCAAGGAAGAACCTGAAATGTTAAGAAGTTTTCATTGACGAACCCGTAATTGTAAGAGCATGACAAGGACGAACATGTCATGTTAACATGTTGTCAAGTACGACCCCGACTTTTTCAGATGTTATGGATGAACCCGTTATGTCAAGAGGATGTCAAGGACAAAAATGTCAAATTAAAAGGATGTCAAGGAAAAATGGTCATATTAAGAGGATGTCAAGGACAAAATGGTCATATTAAGATGATGTCAAGACGAACACGTCATACCAAGAGGATGTCAAGGACAAAATGGTCATATTAAGATGATGTCAAGACGAACCCGTCATACCAAGAGGATGTCAAGAACACAATCGTGACGTTAAGATAATGTCAGGATGAACCCGTCACCCCAAGAGGATGTCAAGGACAAAAAGGTCATATTAAGATGATGTCAAGGACAAAAAGGTCATATTAAGATGATGTCAAGACGAACACGTCATACCAAGAGGATGTCAAGAACACAATCGTGACGTTAAGATAATGTCAGGACGAACCCGTCATACCAAGAGGATGTCAAGGACAAAAAGGTCATATTAAGATGATGTCAAGACGAACCCGTCATACCAAGAGGATGTCAAGAACACAATCGTGACGTTAAGATAATGTCAGGACGAAAGCCCCAGATTAAGAGAATGTCTATGACTAGCCCCTCATGTTAAGGGAATCTCAGGGACGAACGCTTGCTATTAACAGGATGTCAAGACGAACGGTTCATGTTACGAGGATGTTGATGGACGAAAAATCATTTTAAGAGAATGTCGAGGACAGACTTTTCAAGATCAGAGATTGTAAATGACGATCCAGTCTTATTAAGAGGATGTCAAGGACACCAGACAAGTGTCCCATAAAACAGTTGGCTAATACATAGGCCTATTGACAGGAAGCTCGCAGATTCTGAACCCGCTGTCGGCAGTAAATATCTATGAGAAAACGAGACCCGTAACAAAGCAATACACTGCACGAAGTACAAATGTTGGCATATACCAAGAACAGAATGGTAACTTACTTATCAGCATATAGTAAAACCCATTTAAATGATTGCTTCTTATTATCGGCATTTACTTGTGCATGCACACAGACGCTTTAATACGGTTTATTTAATAAGTGAATAAGAGAAAAGTGGTATTTGTATCTAGGGAATAATATTCTGCGGGCAATAAAACGCTCTACGACTGAAATACTGCAGAAGATAGCAGGTGTAATTAAGGAGAGGATACCCGATATTGACACTATTCTATGCTGCACGCGCTTCTGCCTCTGATCTCCTTGTGTTGTTTGATCATTACAGATTTGTTCTAGTGTCTGCTCGGTTCCTATGTTACATTTGTATGCCGTAAAATGTCTATTTGATCGTTTTGTGTCGACGTTGTGATATATCTATTCATTCTGTTTTATGCATTGTCAGCCATTTTGAAATACTGTTTTTCAATGAGATTTTAATTATCTACATGGACGAGTCACTTTTTGGAGGCTCACAATCGTGGTGTGGATAAGCATTACTCACGTTTTGCTTTTGTTTTTCTTTACATAGCCACATTTTGTTTAATATGTTAATGTCATAATCTAATTAACAGAGTGTATTACAGTTCGAGAGACCTAAACGTTGATAATTAGGAGTTAATTAGACCGTACCGACACTTGTACAATCTCGCTGTTCAGTGAAATAAAAATCATGACAGTATCACTCGAGCGCCTTCGGATATTAAACAGACCATAGCCGTTTAATTAGGATTGATATAAGTGAAGTTTGGTAGTCATTACATATCAAACTATTGTTAAGCTATACAATTGTCAATCAAACGTTTATAAAGGGAGCCCACCGTCAGACAATTAATAATTTCTAAAAAGAAAATCATACCTTGCAGGACTTTTTAAAATTATAAATATGAAATAAAAAAAATATAATTAACAACAATGTTTTTAGTGTAAAAATTCAGTAGGGATAGACCGGGAATCGATCTTTGATTTAAATTGTTATACTTTCGTTGTAACCTACTGAGCTACTTGGTCTCCGAAAGTATCCTGGGCCAGCTTTACCCAAATTATACCCAAAAAGAAATTAAGGGGAGGCTTTTGTGCATATGAAAAATCACACTGCAGGGGGGCATGGACCTTTAAAAAGGAGTATATTATACAGATATATTTTAATTAATGAAATCAACATTGTGTCTTTTTTCCACATAAGTGTGTTAATATAATACAATAGTACAACACAATACAAGTCAAAAGAATAGTTATGAGTTTGAATCAATAATTTATTATCAGGAATGCTGAAACAATGTTACCCCGCAACACCATCAAAGTCGCACACCCTGGTAGGGCAATTTTGCTTTAAGTCTGGGTTTACAGGTACTTGAATATTAATCCAGTATTTAAAAATGTTCAATTATGTATAAAGAGGCAGGACCAAAATCGGATCAGTACCCAAATCACATCACTCTTTGCAAAAATAATTTTAAATCAATAAATGTATCACCAGTATTGTTGCGCTCACAATAATGTATACTTACGATACATAGTTATGCATCATTTAAGACAAGAGATGATTAAATTATAAATTCAAACAGCACCAGAAGACGTACTTCAAACAAAAAATCTAGTTTTTTTGTAAACGTTGGTAAAAAAATGAGTGCGATGACTGTTTTTTTGTTTCGGACTGTAAGAATACATTCAGAATGTAGAAATTTTGAATTCGTTCAATGATGTTTTATTAAATGTTAACTGCTGACAAAGAAATGTTAATTTGAGGCGCAAAATATTACAAAATTCAAGTTGTGATCCGTTTTCGGTTCTGACATCGCACAAAACCGGAAACGCAAATTGATGACGTCAAAGTGTTCTATCAATATCTTACGGGAGCCTTCCTCGTAATTTATTTTTTTTGTTAAGAAAACCCATCAATATTCTTCTTTTGAAACAACAATAAACTGATAAAATGCATACGCCGAATTTTCAATGAATGAAGAAATTGCTGGTTTGATGATCCATTTTGGGTCCCGTCACCTTAATCAAATAAAGGATTATAATCAGACATGGGGTAAAAATGACATATACAGGCCTACAACCAAGCATAAGGCTACACAACACTTTAAGGATGTACCTATGATTACACAACCAGATATTGAATTGTACACTGTATCCTTCGTACACATTATAACCATACCGAAATTACCTGTCGCGTTGACAATTTCATGGAATATTCATATTGGGCATCAACAATTATCCGCCCTATGCAACTGTTTGCAGTTCAGATGCATTGAGTACAGTATATGACTCGGGAGATCACAACTGTTCACTTAACTTGGGTAATCATTTTTGTGAACCTTCGTTCCTTTATGAATTTTGATTTGCCTATTTTTTAATCTTGTAATCAAAGTCAACGCGGCAGGTCGTTGTGTTCTGAGACTATACAAATGATAAGCTAAAAAACATGAAATGCTAAATGTATTAAATGTTTGACAATATTTAAGCAATCGATATTTGAAATAGTTTTAATATACTAAGAAAACACTAAACATCTTTGTGAATTCTCAATATATTGAGGGAATTCCGAAATACCTTGATTATGCTTAACACACTAAGACACAGTATGTATGTACCTCCTCAAGTTAAGTATACATGACCTGATAACCATGAGATATACAATATGTATTCATAGGATTACTAAAGGTACACCTTGTACAGTTCATTATATTTGCGTTGATATTCCGGCTATAGATGTCATCCAAATATATTATCAATATCAAGAACTCTTAAGGATAAATTTGCATTACAACGATGACACAAAGTCTACGAATGACATTTAACCGATACATTATATTTAAACTTTGAACGCACGATTGAGATAAAAACTATGCACAATTTAAGATGATTATTCAACAACATTGTATCTCATAATCGAGACTACATGTACATACTATCCCACATGATTGATATCCAGGAGTTACGCTCACTTTCGCTCTCTGCACCCCTGGAATATGTCATGGCAAAATTGAAGGCACGAAGATAGCTCTTTGATTGGCCTCAGGTAAAAATAAACCTGACCAATCGCTAGGCTGATACCTCTCCTTTGAAGATTACAAAGGAGAGACGCCAAACTTCAAAGCCTGTCACTTTTTACCGTTACATGACCACGCGATTCGTTTGATGTACATCAAAGGATCGAACTAGTTTTCTTGTCTCATCAACAACGTGGCGCAAACCGAGCCTTCAATTTTGCCATGACATATTCCAGGGGTGTAGAGAGCGAAAGTGAGCGTAACCCCTGGATATCGAGGATGACTATCCCAACAACATCAGCTAATGTTTTTGCTTGTTTTATTTTATTTTATTTTCGTTTCGCTTTGCAGAAGCAATTATGAAAATTTGTAAATTTACTTAGTTGTGTGTATGAATAACCCTTTTGTAAACACTAATTCACTCAATCGAAAAATGTCGCCGAAATGTGTCAACGAAGCACCTGTTTATAGTTTTAGGAATTTACGACAATATCACAAATTTGATTTCAATTTTCTTTGAACGTTTTCCTTAGTCTAGCTCAAGGCACTATTTTATATATGAAATGGAAGGAGGAAATATGAATTTTAACAAAAAAATAATAAAAATCATAATACACAGTACTATTATAACATCTTAATGTGTATAATTTAAAAGTTAATTACAAAAAGAACTATTTGTAAGGAAGAAAATTTTCTGTGTTAGATTAACCATGATTTTTACTTAAAAATGTATTCCTAAAAATCATATTTTGATATAGGTTAAAGAAAACAAGAGCCATCCAAGATAAATAGTTACAGAGTAAAGATGTCTTAAAATATACTGTACACAAAAAATACAGGAAGTATCACACGATCAACAAAACTTCTACATAACAAGACAATGCCCACTCAGGTTTTACTGATCTAAAAAAAAGGACTGTAAAACTTGCAGGAGTACAAACGTGTGCAGCTTTTGATCCCTTTCAATTGTAAAGTAAGTCTTATATGTAGAATAGTATTACCTTCTGTTGAAAGCCAACATGCATCAGCAGCACAAGTACAATATAGTAAACCTCCATTGTTTTACACCTCAAACCAATAATGATAAATGTATAAGAAAGGACAACATTCACGTTAATAGATCCGTTCTATTTTTATGGCAAAAACATCATTTTGGAGACAGTAATTCAAGGCATTTGTAAGGTGACCATCAAATAGTCCATTCAGCATAAAAGCACATTAAAGAACGATCAATAAAGCAACCACATTTCAGGTACCGCTTCAGGTTAAGCGTTTTGGACTTCAAGATCTTATTTGTCTACACTGAAAAGCATAGTTGGTAAAAATCTTGAGAATTTATATTATGATATTATTAATTTTTTGGGGGAATTTTCGGCTACAAAAGATCAATTTAATCTTCAAATCATGAACTCAATATTTTTTATTACAAGACATTTGTACTTGCTCTTAAATGCATTTGCTTTTGGGAGTTCGCTCTTTCATAAACCTTGACAAGCTGGGCATCTAGCGCATACAGTTGTGACTTTGGCCATAAATCAAGTGCTACTATACATTTGCATGAACTATTCTCATGACTGTGGGAATTAAGTGGAAGACACGAAATCAAAATTTAATCTTTATAATAAATCACAAAAATGAAAAATAACCATAACAATATATAGATATCTACAATCAAATGTAACAAATGACAAATTCATCACCATTGTACACACTGAAATTCTGGTGACAAGTGTAATAATTTCATACAGATACGGTAAAGCTTCTAGCAAGTGAGATAATTCTATATAAGTTACTTGCATAGCACTTTTTCATTGAGGTAAGCTGATGCAAACGCCATTTAAGAAACCATAATTTAATTATGATTGATTAATTTCAACTTAATAATATGACGAAGAAATGGGCACTGCTTCAATGTAAAAAGTCTTTTTCCTCGCTATTGTAGAAAATAACATGCTTTATTATATAAAACATGAACATTTCTATACGTAATCAACGACTGTATTGTATGACTATATAAATCAGGAACAACGGTATACCAATGTATAAATTTATGTTTAACATCAACAACAGTTTGTAATTGTTATGACTACATAAATCATCAACAACGGAATTTCAATATATGTAGTATATAAAACGATAGTATATTGACTTCGACCATACCAAACAACAACAATGTATCAATGCGCTAACACTAATAAAAGTAAATCACTTTACCACACGGTTAAAGAGTTTTACCTTGGAATGCAGTGAATGCACCAATGTCACATTGTTTGTTTACATATGAACGCATTTATTAGGACCAATTTCGACATATTGTGCATGAACTAGTCTTGACCATGTGATAAATCGTTTTATGTTCTTACATACGCGATTCTTGAAACTCGTCAAGGAATTTTCGTTTTTGTTCGAAAGAGGTTAACGAAAGTGGCAAATTTCGTTTCATGAATGGAAGTTATACAATCATGGGCGATTGCAGTTTTAACATTTAGCAATCTAATATGAAATAGCACATTGAAACATTTGTAATAGCCCAAATGTACTGTCTATACACATATCAGTTACTGTCTATCATTTGTCCGTTCACTAGCAAAACATCAATAACAGTATAACATTATGTTCACTATACAAACCATCAGCAAGAGTCTGAAATTGTGCTGGCTATACAAAACATCAACAAAAGCATAGGATGGTTTTAGTTATACAAAACAACAATAACAGTATAACATTATGTTCACTATACAAAACATCAGCAACAGTCTAAACACTCTGAAAATGTGTTGGCTATTACATTTTATCAACAACAGTCTATCATGGCGTCGGCTATACAAAACATCTCCACCAGTTTAGCATTTCGCTGGCTGTACAAAATTAATAACGGTATATAACATTAAGTGGCTATACAGACATATCAACAGTTTAACATTGTGTTGGCTATACTAAACAATAGCAACAGTAAAGTATTATGCTCGCCATACAAAATATCAGCAACAGTGAAACATTGCGTTGGTTATGCAAAGACTCAACAAAACAACAGCAACAGTAAATCATTGTGTTGGCTACAAACCATCAACAACAAAATAGCATTATTTGGACTTTACAAAACAACAGCAACAGTTAAGCATGTATTGACTTCAAAAATCAACAATATTATAGCATGATGTTGACTATCAGCAACAGTAAACAATTGTGCTGATCATATACACATTTATAGTATTGCGTTGAATATGATATACAAAATATCAACAACAACCATCGTGTTGACAACAAACCACCAACAATATAATATCAATGACAACTGTTCAGTCACGCATGCTAAATACCATATACAATAAATTATGTCGTTATGTCTTAATTCTAAAAAAACGGCATCACAAACGATACATGTTTCCACATATGCCTGACCGTGTTAAAATGTGTTATACATATTATATACAACTAGTTAATCTTACTATAATAAGGTCATCATTTGTTCTTTATTATAATCATGTCTGCATATTAAAATGTCTTACCCGACATTGATTACTTTTAGCTTGACCTAAACAAGTCTTCTTCAAGCATATGCACGAATAAGATGACAAAACTAAAACGTTTATATTACAATGTAGAAAAAGGTACGATTAGAAATTAATATATAACACTTCGCTTTGTTTAACAATTAAGGGCACATTTTATTAACAGATATATTTCCAGTAAGAGTAACAAAACTATTGAATGCGTTTTGGATTTCTCTCAATACCAGAAATGTTTTCGACCATTACTAGACTAATATTTTGTATAGAATTCCTTAATTTTTATCACTGCTACTGTTAAGATTGCTTTGATTTAGTAATTTGCAGAACGTTTTATGTAATGAATACCAATACCTTTGCCAAGCCTTCCAAAGGTCCACTTTTTTTGTTGGCATGCTTCTTATCATCCTTTTTTGATGTGACCAAAATGTTTTCGATCGGGTTCATGCCAGAAATATTTACCGCCATAGATATTTTGTATTTCGGCTTTGTTCTAAAATATCTTAAGCTCATTGACTTATGACAGGGAGCCAAATCATACTGCAAGAGAGATTCCTTTTTAAGAACACCAAACATTCGGAAATCATCTTAAATCGTTTACAACTTTTCCTTTGGTATTGGACTCGGTTTACAAACACCTACCTCTAAAAGCACTACGGAGAAAGCTTTTGAATAACGACAGTCAATTCTTAACTGAAGTTTACAGACAGTTATATCCGTACGGGTTTAGAATAAAATAATGAAACTATTAAAGTTTTCTGTTAATAAAGGTTTGCATATTGAAATATTTTTACCCACTCGAATAAATCGATAAAATAAATTAAATAACAGCACTTTCTCGTTTTTATTGTAAAAATCTCTAATTAAATTGTTCGTATTTGTTATTTTAGCAGAGATTTATTTCAATAGTAAGGTTACAATACATTTATCAATTTAACACATAACTGACACCTTTTGTCCAAACAAATGAACCGTTTTTGTTTATTTGGTGCCTTAAGTTTCTGAACAAAACAATGTGCTATTGATTTCTATTCAGAGCTGTATATGATCAACAACAGTATATCGATAAATTGCATCAGCAACAATATATAATGGTTTTGACTACATCAAACATCAACAACATCTCATTGTATTTTAATCATTTGAATCATCATAGATGTTTATCCTGGCTTTGAATATATCAAATATCAACAACAGCAGAAAAAAACATATATAACACTAAAGCCTGAATACATGATAATTTAGTAAATGACCTGGTTTAAAATATGAAATGATGTCGAGGACTCCAAGGCTACATTTGACGTCACAACTGAGACGAAAGATATGTAATTGGCGGTAATGAAATATTTAATAATGACGTAAAAAAACGTGTTATTCACACTCCGCGTAAAGTATAACTCTCTGTACCCACCAGTACAAGATCTTACAGTTTGTTTAATGAACATTTACAGAAATATATTTTAAACACTTTCAATACAGCATTTGAATAAATATATTCGGGCAAAAAATCTACCAACTGCTTGACCTCCTGTACACAGTATATAATGATTATATGGGTGTGGTGTTGGAAGACAAGGGGTTATCAGCTACAGTGGCGTTTTACTGACCTGTCGTGTTCACCTGTGGAACAGTATAGATTTACCATTAATATGATGGCACGTCCTTAAAAGACTTTAACTGTTAATATGACGTTCAACAAATTAAAAAAAAAAAAAAAAAAAAAAATAGCAGATGTTGACTTGGTTTCTTGATGTAGTTTACAGTCACTGTGGCATGCAAAACCTGAACCGGATACTGGATAGTAAGTCCATTGTACTGAATTCAGAAACGTTATAATGTCAAAGGTGACGAGATTCCAAATATCAACGGTATAATTCACAGTACTAGTACTGAACAACATGTTTGTGTAAGCGTATACTCCGCAAAAGTCTCCACAATGTGATAAACGCCTTAATTTCATTTCAGGATCATATGATATTCATGAATCACGTCACAAATCTTTTTTTTAGGTTAGCTGAAATCTAATTCAGCTCTAAATATTTTGATCTTAATACCTTAAACAAGATTTTTTTTTTCGAGATTGACCAATACACGAATTATGAAAATCTGTTTAAAAAGTCGCTAGAGCAATAACAAAAATTTCTATAAAATGTAACAGTGAATTAGACCTATACGCAACGACGACATGTGCCATCTGATAAGCTCAAAGCTAAATATCAAGCCAAATAAAGTAAAAATACATGCAACAAGTTACCTTTTCATATTATCATGCATCTTCCCTCGTTTTTGGTTTCCCAAAGATTTAATAATAACCACACAGATGTATTTTCCTAAATGATACGATGCTTATCTTTCCATTGTGATACATATTTACCGATTTTTCACAAAAATGATGAATTTTAAATGATACCGAACATTGATTTCACCATCCTCAAAATGGGCATAGCTTGTTTTCTATTGCTAACAGATAATTTCAGACACATCCATCATATATTTCAACATCCATGTTTTTCACTACAGACATATATGTAGCACAGTCGGGAATATTTTACTATTTTTTTTATAAGTTAACCAATTTTTTGTTGAAACTTCCACATTTTTCTTCTCGTATGGGTATGTTGTATGTTCATAGCTATCTCAAACGAAACTGCCGTGAGCAGTAAGGAGATGTCCGTAACATGCACCACTGCCGTCAAAAAATTCCAGACACAACCAACAAATATGCTTTCGGCAAGACAAGCATAACATATTGTTACATCCATCGTTCTTTTCTATAGGGATGCCACAGTTTGGACATCTTTTTCGGTTTGCCGTATTTTCAGCGAACCATCTTGTCATGGGTGGATCTTCGTTTCCCGGTACTTTGTACATGGCACATGTTATGCCATCATGGAACTGTACATGGCAGCTTGTGCAGATCTTGATTTTGCATTCCGGACAGGAAAATGACTTTCCAGACTCTGTTACTCGGTAGACAATAGGGCAGTCAGGTGTAACGCAAAAGCGATAGTGCTGCTTGTTTTCCTGGACAAATTTACCGACTGACGAATCGGTTAGTTCGGGTATTTTGATATGACCCATTTTCGACAAGTTTATTATATCTCGCCAGGTAAATAAAGTGTTGCAATCTTCCATTTCACACTTCATTGGATATTCCCGGTTTATGATGGATGTTTGAACTTGAGCCTGGAGACAGTCCTTGCAGTAGGGATGACCACAGCATTCCGCTCGGTACAAAACTTTTTGCTCAACAGGACAAAAGCACGTGACACATTCTGGTTCATCTTCCTCTCCTCTGAAACCATCAGGAGATAGGCTTTCAATGATATCTCTAATGAGAGTTTTAGCTGTTGTGACTGCACTGTCTGGTCCACTCAGCACTATTCGATGATTTCTTAGATCCAATCGAACAGTAACAAGACCAGTTTCCTCCCGTAGTTTACAAAAATCGAATGAATATTTCAGAAAAATTGCCTTCAAGACTCCGGGTGGTTTTCCCTCGCCTTTCAAGTCTAGTACTTCGGAGTTGCCAGACGAAATTTCTAAAAGATACTCGTCAATTTTCTGTTTCGCTCTTTGTCGATTTTGTTGGAGCCCGTGAACTGAGACAGACATCATTCTGTTGTCTGTAACAATGAGTGTTTCTGTTTTATTCATGATCTGATTTAACTTGTTTTTACCTTCCCATGTAAATAACGACTTCAGTGTAGCTGGATCGTCGCATTCGACCACTTCCCCTTTGATAATATCTTGAAAAGACCGTCTCGCTCTGACGAGGGTTTCAACGTCTTCTGTGGTGATCTCAACGATAACGTTCTCGTTTCGGAGGGTTTTCTTCTTCATTCGAACTCCTTCTGCTTCCAGCTCTCTGACACATTGATTTACAGCGTCGCCGCTCATTTCGTAAATTCCCTTCGGAATGTACAAGGAACAATTGAGAACGGGCTTTGCAGACACAATTTGATCGTTCAATACAAATTTGTGATCCATTTTGTCACACACTACTTGGCCATCTTCAGGCTTGTCAAAAGTAACAAAAGCATTGAAGTTGATCTCTGTTTCTCGTTGGGGTGCTCTCAGTTCCAACTCGTAGGTCCCTTGTTTGACATAGTTTTCGATTTCTGCATGAAGACGGCGTTTCATCATGTTAAGGTTTTCTTCACTTTCAAGACCTACTTTTTCTCTAATAACAGTTACTTTTGTAATACCAATGACAGGATCTAAATTCAAACTTTTGGCAATACTTTCCCTCAAAACATCCTCATTCACCATTTGACTTAGTCCAGCAACATGGATCTGTCCTGCAACAGATTGACAAGGTGTCTTTGATTTCGATGGTCTGATCTTGGCCAATGATATGCCTACTAAGACTTGAACTTTTCGAACAGCATTGTCGGCATCTATAACACTGCCAAATGTAACAAAGCCAAACCCTCGTGAACGTCTGCGGCACCATTGCATCCGGACTTTGAACTTCTCAGATTGATCATTACTCATCCGCATGTCAGGTCGAGCAGAGAGATCGGGGTTTCCCTTAGTCAGTGCAACAGCTTGTACAGCATCCTCTGTTTTCTGGTATATCACTTGACCCCAAAGTGATGGTGCATTCTTCTTAAAGTGATATTTGCTACACTTTGCGATTTTTCCAAATTTGCTAAAATGTTCAAACACATCTTCATATTCCAATTCCTGTGTCTTGTTGACAGCGCAGTGAATCATAACTACCTTGTACTCATCAGGCATAAACAAAGTCTTTGTACAGCCTCCAGCCCCTAACACAGCTCTAACAGAAGATCGGTCTGTCGACTTCACACCAAGTTTTTCTTCTTTTTCCTCTTCAAGGATATTATCTTTGATAGGGTTTAGCACGTTGTCTAACGAACCTTCTAGTGTTTGTTGATTGGACGATTTTGAGAATATCTTCAGCTCACCATTTTCACGGTCAGCCTCTACCACAACCACAGACCCGTGACATTTTTCCACCAATGCTGCTTCTAATGCCCGGAGAGCGGTATATCGAATTCCAACAACTTCTTTAAAAATTTGGGGCCCCACGTATGCTGTAGATAAGGGTAGAATACGTTTGCTTCTGGCTTTTCCAATATCCACATTCAGTGATCCTTCTTCGATGCCTTTTATCACCATTTCCTCACTGATTGGTGTAATATTCATAGCAAAGTCCTTTGACGTTCTCATCACCTGGTCGAATACAAGCCACTCTGGCTGACTAGCCAAAGACATCAAAGCTGATGATGGGTGAACTTCTATTCTCTGGTCCTTGGTAGCAAGTACATAACCTGCCTTAGGGTGGCCAAGATAATGGCTGACATTTCCACTAAATGTCTTCAGAAGGGGTTTGATGAGCATATGGTCTATCTTCCCATGGTCATCAAATTTAAATGGCACATCTGTTTGCATTTCTCTTTTCAGTGTTATCAACACGTCTTTGACTACTTCCTTAATTCCTTTCATCGTCTTGCCGTTGATTGAATTATCAAAACACCATGGCCCTCTGGCTTTCTCTGGCTGTCTGATCCATTCTCGAAAGACATTAAGCATTGTCATCAGGTCACCATCTGCATGACAAAATGGAATCTTCTTCCGATCGGCTTGTTCTTTTTCATCAGTAGCTCCAGTTCGAAAGAAAATGGAGCCTCTGCTACAAGACGCAGCTATAACTATCCCTTCGAGACCAGCACCAATTGCCAGTGCATCATAAATAAAAACACCAAACTTAGGATCGAAAGGCAACTTTGAAATCCATTTTCCAAGATTGGTAATTGTTCTTGCCGATACAGCTCCAAGATCCTCCAACTCCATCACTGCGCTTTTCATGATTTCTTTTGATGGTGACAAGACAAAGTCAAATTCCAATGGATCAATGTCGAGCTCTATCAGCTTAAGCATTGCCTGGCCAAGATTCACTCGTAGTATTTCTGGAACCATGTTCGATTTCATTTTGTCATATTCATTCTCTGTATACAGTCGGTAACATATCCCAGGTCCAAGTCGTCCAGCACGACCTTTTCGCTGATCAGCTGAGCTTTTCGTTACTGTTGTCACAGCCAATGTATTCATTTTCCGTTTTGGATCGTAACTCATCTCCTTGACCAAACCAGTGTCGATAACGTATCGGATGCCAGGAATGGTAACAGACGTCTCAGCACTGTTGGTAGCAAACACGACTTTGCGTTTACCAAGGAGGGTATCAAATACTTTTCTTTGTTCGTCGGCTTGAAGTTTCCCATGCAGTTGCAGACAAACACAGTTTTCATTTCTGCCTTCCGTGTAAGCCATGAACTTCTCACAACATTTTTCAGTCTCTTGTGGAGAGGTTACAAACACCAGAATGTCTTCTTCAGGTTGATGGTAGTGAACATCAATTGCTTTCCTGACACATTCTTCTATGTGATTTGAAATCGATTCAATGTCAGAATCTTGTTCTTTCCATATGATATCTACTGGAAACATTCTTCCGGACACAGAGAGTACTGGACATAGTCTAAAGTACTGGACGAAGACTTCTGGTTCAATGGTAGCGGATGTTATCACAACACGGAGGTCAGTGCGTACGGCAAGACAGCTTTTGATCATACCGAGAAGCAGATCAGTGAATATACTTCTTTCGTGAGCTTCGTCTATGATTATACAGGAAAATGAAGACAAATGTCTATCCTTGAGACATTCCCTCAGCAAAACATAATCAGTCATAAACATAACTTTTGTTAATGAAGTTTTCATCTCTTGCATTCCGACCTTGTACCCAATGATCTCCCCTACAGATGTGCCCATTTCACTTGCAACATGTGTAGCGACGCTAATGGCGGCTATTTTACGAGGTTGTGTACAGACGATCATCCCCGTGTTGGCAAATCCGCTCTGATAAAGGTACTGTGCCATCTGTGTGCTCTTTCCTGATCCTGTTTCTCCAATGATGACAGACACTTGGTTTTTCTTCACAGTATCAAGTATGTCTGATCTCCTTGCGTACATTGGTAAGGCTTTATCAAGTCTGTTACATTCCACACCAAATGCTTTCATTATTTCACGAGCTGGTTTTGCACATACTGGAGAGTCCTTCAATTCAACGAATTTTCGATGAGCCGTCATAATGAAATTTTGAAATTCTCCTTTTTGAAGTTCAAGCTCTTTAATTTTGTCTTCTAGTGCTTTCTGTTCTTGATCAACAATACCGAAATTTTCCAATGACAAAAATTTCGACTTTGTCTTTTTAAGTTTTCCTAAATTTTCTTTTAGATCTTCTATCTTGACTTGGTGAGCTGCCAAAGACAATTCAGCCCTTTTCACTAGATCTTCTACACATTCTGCAAGAAGGACTTCACATTCCTGTTTTGTTGACATTGTCAGATTACAGGCTTCTTCAAATGAATAAAAGCAGCAGACGCTTGTGTCACATACATCATTACTTTGATATAGTTCATCCTCAAGGCGTTCTGCATCACGTCTACTTGGGCACTGAAGTTCTATAACTGTGTTGCCAGTTCGTTTATCAATAGTTTGGTTGATGTATGTAAAGTCCATCCCATTCGGTAGTCGCTGCAGCAGATATCCAAATATGTCGAAGTCTTTCTGTAATGTTTCTGCAAATTTTACAAACAATGCCGTTTTGTTTTCAGAGTCCCTATTACGTGCAACAGTTCTTGGTTTGTCTACTTGCCTGATACGGTCTTTTGAAATCTCTTGTGGTCTCTCATGACAGGAGGAACTCTGGTTCCTTCTTTCCATTTCGTCTAATCCTACAGAACCTATAATAAAAATGTTTATTTTGAATATTTTGCTTTTAAATGTGTTTAATCAATGAAAACTACTCTAAAGAACAAACAGAAATGATACTAAATAAAGATAAAGATAAATATTTCTAAACATTGTGAGCTCTGTTTATATCATTTTAAACGTAATTATAAAAGCAAAAGGATCAATGGGCCTGTAATTGATCACCTTTATCTTATAGCATGGACAAAATATGTTTAATGCTGAACTGCATGAAAAGAAATTTATAAAAGCTTTCAATACATAAACTTTCTTTATGCAGATTATTGGTTAAAAAAGTAGCAACCTTGACAGTACCTAATTACCAACTTCAAAATTAGACCTGTCGCCAGGATGGCTGACTAATTCACCGCTGCACCGAAAAAAGGCAAGAATAGTCCTTTCAAAACAATATTTTACAAAAGGGGCATAATTCGATGAAAAGGAATGTAAAAAGCAATACTCAGATTTATACCTGCTGGGTCTCTTTGCATGAAATATTAATCTTGAAATTGATGCACTACTTTAAGATGGTGCCCACATTAATCGCCTCATAAGAGGAAGGCAGTCACTGAAGCTTAATATGTTTTTCAAATTCAGCTTCTACAACATGTCTTCAGTAGAAAGACATTCTTGATGGAAGTATAAGCAAGTTAAGCAGACAGAGAGTAGGGAAGTAACTAATCTTCTTCATCTGTTGCACTGACAACCAGATGCAAGGATTCTGTTCCTATATCTAAATATAAACTTTATCTATTTTGCAACAATTATGAAACAAATTATTACAACTTATATTAATCGCTCTTGCTTGCCCGAATAACAGCACGCTTGGGGGTCTTTAAGTGGGAGGAAACCGGAGTACCCAGAGAAAACCCACGTGATCAGGCAGGTGAACCCATACCTTTCCACGTCCGATAGGAGAATCAAACCCGAACCGACTTGGTGAAAGGTGAGTGTGATATCCACTGCACCACCTGACCACTGTTTCTATATCCTCTGTCAACTTCGCATGCAATGAATATTGAAAAGACATTGTATTGGTCTCCTTTGCTAAGTTATATATAGGTTCTCCTGAACACACTTGTGAGCACCAAGCAGGACCAGGGAGGTGTATTCAGTATCCTCTGTTTAGGGAACACTAGAGCAACCAAAAAAAGGCCTGCTGTATTCCGTTGCATGTGTATTTAGGAAATTTATTTTGGGCCCCCCGCAGAATTTGGTGGTTTCTTCTAGTTACTTCTGCTAAGAGGATATTGACAACATGAAACTTGATCTGTCAGTTGCCCTCATTAATAAATAATAATGATAATTCAAGTTTTTATAAATCGCTTTATCACAACCTAGTTTGTAGGTCATCTCAAAGCAATTCACAAATTATTATCTGTGGTTATAGGACCTTTGCAACCAGCCAATAGCTTTCTCAACTCCCTGGGGAGCATACAGCCGGTGCTGCCATTTAGGCACTCATAGCTATCATTCAACAATTCTAGCACTACCCAACCATGTACTCATTTACAGCTGAGTAGACTGGAACAAGCGGGGTAAAGTATCTTGTTCAAAGATACAACACAGTGACGTGACTCGAACACATAACCCTTCGGTCACAAACCAGGCTATTCTCTCTTTCCAGTATTCATTCCCTTGGCACCTGTCTTCACATGACCCTGGCTGTTGCAACCAAAATAAAATAAAAACTTACGAGGGTGGAAGCGTCCTGAAGTAGTCGGCTTTTCCTTATTGTTGTATGCAAATCCAGTTGCTGTCAAGTTTTTATCTATTGGAGAAATCAACAACAAAAAATAATAGGAATAGAAACAAGAGGCCCAGGGGCCTTAATAGCTCCCCTTGTATTTTTTTCAATTTAAAACCTGCTGAGTACCATTCAGGTTTATCAAAGGAGTACAAGAAACAAAGTTGCAAGAAGAACTCCATATACATCTGTTTTGGTGGAAAAGACACCAAGAAAATGAGTTTCCATGTTAGGTCCCAATTTTCCTCTATTTCCCCTATTGGGCCTCACATGCATCTTTTTATACAAACTAAACAAATTGATTTTTTCCCCTTAGCATGCTTCAGACCACATTTGGTTTAAATCCCTTCATTTGTACAGAAGGGAAAATATTTTTCTCTACTTCCCCTGCTCCTCTGCCTGCTTGGGGGGGATTAGATTCTCTAGAACAAGTTTGGTTAGGTTAAAATCCCTTCAACGGTACAGAAGGAGAATGATCTTTAATGTTTTCCTCTATTTCCCCTAATGGGCCCCACTCATATGTCCCAAAGAAGGGGGTCCACACACCTTAGTTTAAACAAAATTAATGCTTCAGACTGCATTTGGTTTAAATCCCTTCACTTGTATAGTAGGAGAAAACAAATCCACTATTTCCCCTATTGGGCCCCGCCCCTATGCCCCCAGAGGACCCACTCCCACCTTTTATACAAACTTGAGGCTCCTTTGTCCAAAGCTGCTCTAGAACAAATTTGGTCAAAATCCTTCTATTGGTTGAGAAGAAGAAGATTTTTAAAGATTTACCTATTTTCCCCCTATTTGGCCCCGCCCCTCTGCCCCCAGGGGGACCATACCCTCCGTATATACAAAACGTAGAGCCCTTTGGCCAATGATGTTTCAGACTAAATTTGGTCAAAATCCTCTGAGCCGTTCAGGACTAGTAGCGCTTTAAAGGAAAAAGTTGACGGACGACGGACACTGGACGCTGCGGCATGAGATAAGCTCACTTGTCCCTTTGGGCCAGGTGAGCTAAAAATGGGATAGCGTGGTATCAATAAGGCAAAGGGGTAAAGATAGAATGAACCTTGATAAAGTTTGTGAAAAAAATACCTCTTGATCTACCTTCAGGGTCATATACGTTAAATATGAGATATATACATAAATTCATGTATTACATTGAATGTCATAAACAACAGGCCAACGGACAGACGATAGACGCTGGACCACAGCATAAACTCACTTTGCCCTTCCGGTGAGGTGGACTAACAAGAGACCCAAATAAGGGCCTTAGCGGTCACCTGAGTTATTTCATAAGTACTGATAGCTTTATTATGTTGTTTAAATGAGATGTGGAAATCAGCATGTAAACTAAGTGAAATACAATACTTGTCATGTCATCAAAGGATAAGAATTTTAAAATATTGTTAAATGTGCCCTTTGGGACCCCACCCTAGCCCCTGGGGATGGGGCAGGAATTCCAAATTTACAATGTAATACCCTCATCCACCAAAGATGATTCTGACCAAGTTTGAATAATTTTCTGCTAAAATGGATAAATATACCCAAAAGTGTTATTTCCCAATATAAACTATAGTAAACTTTACCCCCTCCCCAAGGGGGAACGAATGGCTCAGGGATCCTGAAATTGACAATTTCAATAAAGCTCCTGATGATCTTTTCTATCCATGCACTGAAATTGACTGAAGCACCTCTGAGTCTGGAGAAAAAGAATTTTAAATATTGGTTAATTTTCCCTTTGGGGCCCACCCTGGCCCCTAGGGTTGGGGTAGGAGTCCCATTTTACATTTTAAAACCATCTTCCTCCAAGGATAATTCTCACCAAGTAAGAATAATTCCAACAGAAAATTGTAAAAATATATACAAAAGTGTTATTTCCCTATATAAACTATAGTAAACTTTCCCACCTCCCACAGGGAGAAGGGATAGCCCGGGGGTCCTGTAATTTACAATTTAAACATGCAGAGAAAATGACTGTAGTACCTCTGAGTCTGGAGAAGAAGATTTTTGAAATATTGGTTAATTTTCCCTTTGGAGCCCCGCCCTGGCCCCTAGGGTCGGGGTAGGAATCTAAATTTTACAATTTAAAACCATCTTCCTCCAAGGATAATTCTCACCAAGTAGGAATAATTTCCTACAGAAAATTGTCAAAATATACCCAAAAGTGTTGTTTTTCTATATACATTAAAGTAAACTTTACCCCCTCCCCAAGGCAAAACGGATAACTCGGGGGTCCAGAAATTTACAATTTAAATAAAGCCCCTGATGATCTTTCAATCCATGCAGAGAAAATGACTGTAGTACCTCCGAGTCTGGAGAAGAAGATTTTTGAAATATTGGTTAATTTTCCCTTTGTGGCCCCACCCTGGCCCCAGGGGTTGGGGTAGGAATCCCAATTTTACAATTTTGTAGCCTCATCTACCAAGGATGATTCTGACCAAGTTTGAAAAAAAAAATCATTCACTGGTTCTTGAGAAGAAGTTGAAAATGTAAAAAGGTTACGCACGATGGATGACGACAGGTTTCCAGTAGTTTGCTGTCATGAAGTGTTACAAAGCTTGTAAACAAACAAGAGGTCCAATGGGCTTGCATCGCTCACCTGGTATTAATCTCACACTTGTAATCTTAAAAGTGGACTAAAATACAGCTACAGGCAGAATATCAATATTTGATTCATAAGAACCTATTAAAAGATTTAAACATATGACGCCTGTGACCTTGAATGTCGAACAAGGACATTAAGTTGAAAGTAGGTCAAGGTCATTCATTTGAACAAACTTGGTAGTCCTTCATCCCAGCATGCTACAGGCCCAATTTCAGTACCCTGGGCCTTTTGGTTATTGAGAAGTGGTTTGAGTATTTTCCAACATTTGATCCATGTGACCTTGAAAGTGGGTCAAGGTCATTCATTTGAACAAACTTAGTAGCCCTTCATCCCTGCATGCTACAGGCCCAATATCAGTACCCTGGGCCTTTTGGTTATTTAGAAGTCATTTGTAGACTTTAAAATATTTGACCCCTGTGACCTTGAAAGTGGGTCCGGGTCATTCAATTGAACAAACTTGGTAGCCCTTCATGCCAGCATGCTTCAGGCCCAATTTCAGTACCCTAGGCCTTTTGGTTTTTGAGAAGAAGAAGCTGTTTGAAGATTTTAAGACATTTGACCCCTGTGACCTTGAAAGTTGGTCAAGGTCATTCATTTGGACAAACTTGGCAGTCCTTCATCCCACCATGCTACAGGCCAATATCAGTACATCTCGCCTTTTGGTTATTGACAAGAAGTCGTTTGAAGATTTTAATACATTTGACCCCTGTGACCTTGAAAATTGGTCAAGGTCATTCATTTGAACAAACTTGGTAGCCCTTCATCCCGGCATGCTACTTGCAAAATATAATCACCCTAGGCCTTTTAGTTATTGAGAAGTTGTTTAAAGTAAAATATTGACGCCGGACGCGGAACCAAATCATCTAGAGAGTCATAATATTTGCGTGCATGGAATGCTACAAAGTTTGCAGACAGAAATGACCTGAATATACCAGTATAATGTCCAACATTTTCAAGGTCATGGGTCAAATGAGTCCTAGTGCTAGCCCAGATTTTTCAATATTTGTCTCGAGAGAAGCTAAAAATTAGTACGTTTCAAAGAAATCTATTTAAAAATGAACAAATGCATAGCCAGACGAAGTTTTCCCCATTTTTTTAAGTAAAGGGGCATAACTCTCTTAAAATGATCCAAAACGCTAAATTATTTCAGAGGCTGGGGGAAAAACTACACATGGTACTGCCACTACTCTAAAAGATTAAAAACAACTATTGAAAAATGAGCGAATGCATTGCTAGACAAAGTTTTGTCAAAATATTTACGTAAAGGGGCATTGTACTCCCTTAAAAAGGTCCGAAATGTAATTTGATGTCATAATTGCAAGGTATGTTTGGAAATACCTTTATCAGTACCGCTGGTGTCCTTTGTCAGTTGTGTCCCTGTGTTCTTTCTTAAAACCTGCGTTGGTACCATGCTTATTCCAATAGCTCCACTTTTTTGTACTGGTTTCGTTTGAAATGGTTCAAACCGCGATAAATTCTGTTGCTGTTCAGCCATGTCTTCACCACTTTGTTGTGGATGAAGTTGAGGTTTATCACAGGTGCAAACAATATCCTTTCAATCCCATTTTCATGACATTTTCGTGCATCACAGCACCATCTGCAATAAGACACAAATTCATATTCAATGAGGTGAATGTGAAGTTCTCGGTAGGTTTTGGATGAAGTAAACCAAAGGTGAAGAATGAGATCACTAATTCTCGAACCTCAGACAGGGATTTTCATGTAATACCCCTTTAGATTTTGCTATCCCATCCGATCTGTTTGGCACCTTTCGGCAATATTTCGCTGGATTCTTCACACAGCAATGTTTTCATGCGTGCTAACACAAGTTGTACACTCGTACAATTTTTGTAAACACACTTGTGTCACACAGATTGGTGGAGTCGGTGAACATTGACGTAACACAAAAATCATACATCTATATGAGGTCAGACTACATTGTTTACTCAGAAGCATTCAGGCGCTGCTTCAGTAGTGAAAAGGACATATTTGTTTGTGGCCCCTGGAAATTGAATAAGGTACGAGAAAAAACATTACCTCTAACTGAGCAAGATTAGGTTACCACAATCACGGGCGATTATTATGCAGAAACATTCCAACCTAGGTTGGGATTACATGTATGTTACAGAATCTTTGCCTTCGACTGAAATAATCTCACTCAGTTATGTCAGGCTTAGATTCTATAACATACCAACCTCGGCTTATAAAATGGCTTGGTTGGGAGTATATCACAGAATCTTAGCCCAAGACAGAGATAACCTGATCTCGCTCAGGTAATAGAATTTGTAGGTAATTCGTTTCAGGTAATTACATAGTGTATTTGATGTGGTACGGGAACCTGATGTGATGAGGACATTTTTAAAATTATGGATAAATGCTTCTCTTAAAGTTTTAAATTTTTTATTTTCTTGAGATTTTATATTAAACAAGAGGCACAGAGGGCCTGTATCGCTCACCTGGGTTTTTAAGCAATCATGGGGAAAAATTCTTAATAAAAGTACTTTTGCAAATATTTCCATATATTGAGTTACCTGGTCATCACTCAGGGCCTCCTGGTATTGCAGAAGAAGTTGCTTAAAAGATATTTACATATTTTACCCCTGTGACCGTGAAAGTAGATTAAGGTAATTTATTTGGGGAAACTTTATGGCACTCTGTCTCAGGTACCTACTGGCCAAATATCAGTACTCTTGGCCTCCTGGTTATTCAGAAGAAGTTGTTTAAAGGTTTTTAGATATTTAACCCCTCTAACCTTGAAAGTAGGTCAAGGTCATTTATTTAAGGAAACTTAATATCACTCTGTCCCAGGTATTTACTGGCCAAATATTGTTGCTCTTGGTCTCTTGGTTATTAAAAAGAAAAAGATTAAAGGTTTAAAAACATTTGACCCTTGTGATCGTTAAAGTAGGTTTAGGTCATCTATTTGAAAAAAGAGGCCCAAGGGACTTTGCCATCACCTGAGTTATATTATAGGTACTGGTAGCTCAATTTCATTGTTAAGACATGATGTGGAAATCAACATGTAAACGAAGTGAAATATAATACTTGTGATGTCACCCAAATATGAAAACTTGAAAAAAAATATTCAAATAAATAAATTTGCTATTGAGATACATAATGTCTATTGTTATTAAGCCAATTTTCCTCTTTGGCTAACCCCTGGGATAAGTCAGGATTTTACTTTCTGATACTATTTTATTTCAACCACATTTGAATGATTTCTGAAAATAATTCTGAAAATGGACAAGATATACATGTAGTCAGAAGTGTTATTTCCTTATACATGTATAAACTATAGTAAACTTTACCCTCTCCCCAAGGGAGAGCAGATAAACTGGGAGATAATGAAAACTTCAATTGTGACAATGCACCAAAGGACCTTCCTATCCATGAAGATTATTTGTTTATAAAACATCTGAGTCTGTTGAAGAAGATTTTTTAAACTTTTAACCATTTTCCCCATTAACTATTTTCCACCCCTCCAGCCCCAGGGGATGGGGCAATATCTTAATTTCTCATACCATCTACAGTAATTGCCATCTGGCATCATAATCATCCCAACCAAGTTTGAAAAATTTCCTGTTAAAAATGGACGAAATACATGTATACCCAAAAGTGTTATTTGCCTACAATGTATATAAATTTAAGTCAACTTTACCCCTTCCCCAAGCAAGAATGGATGGCCCATGAGGGGTAATGAAACTGAAAAATTGATAAAGCCCCTAAAGGAATTGTAATCCATGCATAGAATTTGATTGTAGTACCTCTGAGAATGAAGAAGAAGACTTTTGAAATATTAGTATATTTTCCCTTTAGGGCCCCACCCTAGCCCCTGGGGATGGGGCAGGAATCCCAACTTTACAATGTAATACCCTCTTCCACCCAAGATGATTCTGCCCAAGTTTGAATAATGCTGAAAATTAACAAAACATACATTATGTACCCAAAAGAGTTATTTCCCTATACAATGTATAAACTACAGTAAACTTTAAGGATGGCCCAGGGGTACTGAAATTTACAATTTAAATAAAGCCCCTGATGATCTTTCCATCTATGCGGAGAAATTGACTGTTATACCTCCAAGACTGGAGAGGAAGATCTTTGAAATATTGGTTAATTTTCCCTTTGGGGCCCCGCCCTGGCCCCTGGTGTTGGGGCAGACATCCCAATTTTACACTTTGATACCATCTTCCTCCAAGGATGATTCTCACCAAGTAAGAATAATTTCTTACTGAAAATATTCCCAAAAGTTTTATTTACCTAAACAAGAAGCCCAGAGGGCCTGTATCGCTCACCTGAATATCTAAGCAATAATGGCAAAATATTCTCCTTATAATATCCAAGGGAATGGGCCAGACACTAAGGCCAAACCGTATAGCATATCTGTATTAGATTGTTCATGCCAAGCAAATTTATGTATGGTTATGGGCTGGGGATCTCAACTGTTTCCAAGCTGTGACTAAGAAACTAGGTCCCTAGGGTTGTGGCCAGACCCCAGGGTCAATTCTAATATCATGACAGCTTTATACCCAGCATTTGTATATATAGTTTTGGGGTGGGGATCTGAACCGTTTCAAAGTTATGACCCAGGGGTTAAATTTGCAAGGGTGGGGCAGATCCCGGCGTCAATTCTAATATCATGACAGCATTTGTCTCTTTATGCCAATCAATTGTATATATAGTTTAGGGGTGGAGATCTCAACAGTTTCAAAGTTATGACCCAGGGTTAAGTTTGCAAGGGTGGGGCAGATCCCAGGGTCAATTCTAATATCATGACAGCATTTGTCTCTTCATGCCCAACAATTATATATATAGTTTTGGGGTGGGGATCTCTACCGTTTCAAAGTAATAAACTATTTTGACCCCACCCCTTAGCCAGGGGGTCAGCCCCACTATTTGTACAATTTTGAATCACCACCTCCCATGAATGCTTTCGACCAAATATGATTTATATCCAGTGTATAGTTCTACAGAAGGAGTCGTATATAGCAATGCCACCTTTTGGCTCCGCCCCTCAATCCCCTAGGGGGTGGCCCCACCATTTGTATAATTTTGAATCCCCACTACCTAGGGATACTTCCAGTCAAATATGGTTGATGTCAATCTCTCAGCTCCAGAGAAGAAGTCGCTTAAAGCAATTAAGCAAAATTGCCCACTTTTGGCCCCGCCCCTCAGCCCCCTGGGGGGTCATCCCAACCATTTGTACAATTTTGAATCCCTACTACCTAGGGATGCGTCCATTCAAATATGGTTGATGTCTATCACTCAGTTCTACAGAAGAAGTCGTTTATATCAATATAGCCAAATTGTCCCCTTTTGGCCGCATCCCTCAGCCCCCTGGGGGGTCAGCCCCACCATTTGTACAAATATGAAACCCCATTACCTAGGGATGCCAGTCAAATGTAGTCAAATTTAAATAAGTGTTTAAGAAGAAGAAGTCGTTTGAAGAAATTGTTGACGTACGGACGGACAACGGACGCCACAGTACAGCATTTATAAGCTCACCTTGGTCTTTCGGACCAGGTGAGCTAATAATATAACGTAAACTTTACCCCCTCCCCAAGGGAAAACGGATGGCCCAGGGGTACTGAAGTTTACAATTTGAATAAAGCCCCTGATGATCTCTCCATCCATGCAGAGAAATTGACTGTAATACCTCTGGGTCTGGAGAACATGTTGCCAACGCTGGAGGTGTTACGATAGCGCTTGGCAACGAAATGGGCAGTCCTGTGCTGTACCATCTCTAGCTTGTCTATATCTTTTTTTAATTAAGGGTCCCATACTGGGCTAGCGTATTCAACCTGAGGACGGACCAGGGACTTATATGCCTTTTGTTTGATGTTAGAGGATGAAATTTTGAGATTGCGCCTCAGGAAGCACAGAGTGGAATTGGCCTTTTTTGTGATGTTATTGATATGAGTATTCCACTTTAGATCAGACCCCAAGATATTTAGCCTCTGTCACATGCTCCAACTCGTGACCATGTAGTATGTAGGGGCGACAGATGGGATGTCTATTCCTTGTGACCAGAGATGACCTGGCATTTCTCAGGATGGAAAGCCATCCTCCATTTTAAGTCTCCCAAAGCGCCAGTTTATCAAGATCTTTTTGTAGGGTGTGAGCATCTCTCTGAGATATTACTGTCAGATACATGATGGTATATTATCTGCAAAGAGTCTGATAGAAGATGTTATACCCTCAGTGATATCATTGATGTAGTATAAGAAAAGACTCAGCCCGAGGACCGAGCCTTGGGGGATCCCTGATCTTACTGGGGCAGAATCGGACATTTCCCCCTCTACTACAACGGTCTGGGTTCTGTCACTTTGGAAGCTTTCAATCCAGGTGTTGACTGGTCCAGTAATTCCATACCCCCTAATTTAGTTTGTGGATAAGGAGAGAATGGCTCACCTTATCAAAGGCCTTACTTAAATCCATAATCAATATATCTGTCTATTTACCATTTTTTAAATTAGTTGAGATGTCATCAATGAATTCTAATAGTTGACTCTCACATGACCTGGATTGTCTGAAACCATGTTGTAAGGGGTAAAGAATGTCATAGTTATCAACATGATTCATGATGTTACTTACTATAATATATGTTCCAACAACTTACAACAAAAATACTACAAGTGAGACATATGGGACGGTAGTTTTCAGGGTTAAATCTTTGGCCTTTTTTGTAAACTAGGACAATGTTAGCTGTTCACCAGTCAGATTGAACATGACCGGTACCTAACGAGCTTTGTAAGATGAGACCGAGAATGGGGGAGATTTCTGTTGCCAGTTCCTGGAGTTCATTCGATTTTATGTTTGTCAATAAGATATGATTAAAGAATAAAGACAATGATATCTACAGAAGAAAAAAGAAAAAAAAGAAAATCCCGAAACGACTTTTAACATGTCCCAAACGACCCGAATAAAGTCCCGAAACGACTTTCGTCCTGTTACCGAAACGACCTGACACCGCCATTTACCTCAATTATCGTGGCCCAGTTCCTACTGACATCTGAACGTGAGGTCTTGTCTGAAAATGTTACTTTAAGTTATTTATGTCCATCATATTTGGTGACAGGTCAGTGGGTAGTTTCTGGAATGTGGTGAAATCATGATTTGCAGGCCTTTCTGGTAAATCCTACTTTCTCTTTCTATTTGTTGCGCTAATAAAATAAAAATAAAAAGGACTGTTGGAAAAGTCCGGATTCGCTGATTTCATATATATATAAATATATAATGTAGAGGAACTGGGCTCGTCCAGCTCCTGTTACATAAATATAAACTTTATGTTTTTTACAACAATTATTAAACAAGTTATTTCCGCTTATATTAATCTCTCTTGTTTTGCCCCGATGTTAGCGCTCTAGAGTCTTCTTGTTGCAGGAAACCAGAGTACTCGAGTAAACCCATGTGATCGAGCATGCAGGTGACCCCGTACTGTACGTATTGTACAGTTGTCGAAAATGTAAATGATAGCACCTGATTTTATTACGTGATGGTAAAGATATTTACATATTTGTTAATTATTTCCCGCAGCTAATAGTACTCATTATGATACGCATGATGTGGATCTTTTTGTAAAACTAGAAGAAAGTATTTCTGTATACAGTATAAATATACAGTATACATATAAACGTCTCTGCTGTATTTAAGAAAAAATCCCCTTGTGGCATGATATTGGCTATAGGCCTAGGTGATTTTAACAGTCGAACTGGTGAAGTTGATAATTTCATTGACGCTGACCTACTGGGCGATGCATCAAGTAATATTTTATCTAACATTGTTAACTATTTGTCAGAAAACAGTATGAATAAACGTAAAAGAACACTGTTTTTATATTCAACAGATGTAAACACGAAGAACACCGTGTCTATCTTATTAACAAGAAAAGCATGTACAAAATATTGTAATACAAACTTAAAAAAGAATATAGGTGTCAGCAAGGCAACATGCTCAATAACATGAGAAAACATAATCCTAAGAGTTCTTAAAAACATTTCAAGAAAAGGAAGCAAAAGGTTAAAAGTTATTTGAATGATGCTGATTTTTTCGACCATTTTCATAAATTAGCTTCAACCAAACCAACTAATTTAGGCTAATGTTAATTATTTTCTGCAAGAACATGATTCTAACTCTTCGAATGTAACATTTGACGAATTAGACGTTTATATATCAGAAGCCGAAATATTTGGTGCAATTAAGAAATTAAATGCAAATAAGGCATGCTGTCCTGACAATATTTTAAATGAATATTTTATTATAATGAATTGTAAGCCGGTGTTGATGCCTCGTTTTGTAACTTTATCTAACAATTATACTTAAAGCTAGTTATTTCCCGGAAGTATGGTCAAAGGGTAATAGTGTGCCTGTCTTTAAGAAGGGAAATGTCAACGATGTAAATAATTACAGAGGTATTACTCTTGTTAGCTGTTTGGGGAAACTTTTCA